>NW_027431773.1:0-6276 GCF_044706935.1 Curcuma longa
TGAAAGACGCTATTCACCCCCCTCTAGCGAACGCCTCAATCCCAACATAGGGTATTAGAATTTAGGATTTAAGGGAAGGATTTAGGGTTTAGGATTTAGAGGTTTAAGGATTTTAGGGTTTAGGATTTAGATTTTGAGGGGTTAGGCTTTTAGGGGTTTAGGTTACATTTACGATTTAGGGTTGTTAAGGGGTTTAGAGCTTAGGTTTAAAGTTAAGTGATTTAGGGTTTACAATTTTAGGGTTTTTAGGGTTTAGGATTTAGGCTTGTATGGTTTAGGGTTTACGGTTTAGGGGGTTTATGGCTTAGGATTTCGGGGGTTTATGGTTTAGGTTAAGGTTTTAGGATTTAGGGTTTAGGGTTTAGGTTTTAGGGGGTTTAGGGTTTTGGTTTAAAGTTAAGTGATTTAGGGTTTACAATTTTAGGATTTTTAGGGTTTAGGATTTAGGCTTGTATGGTTTAGGGTTTACGATTTAGGGGGTTTATGGTTTAGATTAAGGTTTTAGGATTTAGGGTTTAGGGTTTAGGGGGTTTAGGATCTAGGGTTTAGGTGGTTTAGAGGTTTTAGGGTTTATTGGGTTTAGGGTTTAGTGATTTAGGGTTTACAGTTAAGGACTTACGGTTTAGGATTTACGGATTAGGGTTTAAGGAGTTTAGGGTTTAGGGTTTAGGGTTTAGGATTTAGGGTTAAGTCATTTAGGGTTTATGATTTAGGGTTTAGGTTTAGGGTTTAAGTTTTAGAGGCTAGGGTTTAGGGTTTATATGGGTTATGATTTAGGGTTTAGTGGGTTTATGATTTAGGATTTAGGGGGTTTAGGATTTTAGGGTTAAGTGATTTAGGATTTAGGGTTTTAGGGTTTACGATTTTTAGGGTTTAGGGTTTACGTTTTTAGGATTTAGGGTTTAAGGGGTGTAGGGTTTTAGGGTTTAAGGTTTAGGATTTATGGTTTATGTACGGTTTGGAGTTTAGTGTTTATTGGATTTAGGATTTAGGGTTTAGGGTTTAGGGTTTATGATTTAGGGTTTAGGGTTAAGGGTTTACAGTTTAGGTAAAGGGTGTAGGGGTTAAGATTTAGGGTTTAGGGTTTAGGGGTTTAAGATTAATAGAGTTTACGATTTATGATTTAGGGTTTAGAGTTTAGGTTTACGATTTAGGGTTTAAAGTTAAAGAGATTTAAGGGTTTAACAATTTAAGGTTTACAATTTACGATTTCTGATTTTAGAGTTTTAGGATTTACGGTTTATTATTCTAGGATTTATTCGGTAAGTATTCATGTATTTTCCCTGTTCAAAGATCTGACAGTAAAACTTATTAGTCAGAATCCTACAGAAACATTATTGTTTTAGTTGTTGAGTACCTTTTTGATTCTCATAATGAAATTCTAGACATGAATCAAACTCATACTCTAGCCAAATAATTAAGATGATTATATCTTTTCCTTAAAATCACTTCTAACCCAAAAGATGGCTATAAAATCACTACCATGAATAACTACAAAATATACAACCTTGATTAATAAGACAGTAAATAATGCATCCAAATATTTCAGCTCTAAAAGATGGCTTGGGAAAAGGTTTGTAAGTGCTTGTATGTGTGCTGATGCATTGTCCACCTAGGATCTTATGGCTCTCTAAGATATAATTTCAGCTTCACATAGAACATGTGTTTGAGATTGGTTTATGTACTGAAATAGCTTACTAACCTACGTTTTGAATCAAAAGCAAATCCCTAATTTCTACAGAAGAAGCACATCAACAAAATATCTCATTCATGGTAGTAGGGCACCTGATGTTTTGCACTGGACCAAAATAAGCAAGTGACAAGCGACCAACTTCAACAATTAAGAATGAAGTTGGTCGAAGCAAGTGACAAGCGGCCGCGCAGCCAGCAGCGGCCAGCGCTGGCCACCGCAGGCCACCGCCGGCCAGCACCAGCCACACGGCCACCCTCCACGATCCGCACCGAGCACCCCTGCAAAAGTCCGCCGGTGACAACAACGAAGAACAAAGAAGGAAAAAGATGTAAAGCACCTTACCACTCTGGCCGGCAACGAGAAGGAGGCGAGGAAGGAGATTGAGAGGCGCGCGGCGACGGTTGGTTCACGAGAGAAGGAAAGAGAGGCGGCGGCTGGTTCGCGAGAGAAGGATCGCGAGAGAGAAAAGAGAGACGGCACGCGACTGTTTTGGGAGAGAAAGAAAGGGTAAAGGAGAGTTAGGTTAAATGAAATTTGGTGATGAAAATTGTTCGTCACCAACTTCGTCGCCAAATTGGCGACGAACACCGCCGTTCGTCGCCAATTTGGCGATGAAACACGATGTTCGTCGCCAAATTGGCGACGAACGACGATGTTCGTCGCCAATTTGGTGACGAATGGCGATGTTCGTCACTAATTTGGCGACGAACAACCCGTTTGTCGCCAATTTTGATGATCATATTTCGATTTGGCACCGATTTGGTGACGAAAATATTTTTCATTGCAAATATGCGACGAATATGATTTTCGTCGCTAATTTGCGACGAATTATTTTTTTCCAACGAAATTTGCGACGAAAATAAGATGTTGCTAAATTAAGAACATATTATTTTTCATCTCAAATTTCGTTGTAAATTTGCGACGAAATGTATGTTCGTCGCAAAATTTGTTGTAAATTTGCGACGAAATGTATGTTCATCGCAAAATTTATTGCAAATTTGTGACGAAATAAATTCATCGCAAAAATTTGTCCCTAAAATCTTGTTTTTTTGTAGTGATGATAATCTTAAGAATAATTTAGATCATGTTATGCTAGAACTACTTCATCTAAGGATAGAAAGGTAGAAAATACTCTAGAAAAGCATCCTATAAAAATTAAACATATGTCTAGAAAAATAATATTCAAGACAATTATGAAAAATCTAAATTTGAGGATTTAAGAATTGAAAATCAAGTTTTAAGGTCAAAACTTAATAAATTAAAGAAGAACCCTAAAAAATATGACAAATGAGGTTGAAGGGGTCTAAAAAGAAAAATCTAGAGTTAGATAGGCAAGAATCATTCAAGGGCAAGAAAGACTTGGGTCACAGGTCTAAGGCTAAAGAGAGTGCATCATTTTATCATAGAGTTCCATATAATTATAGAATCAACCATACGTCTAGAAGTCAAGTCAAGGTTACAAGAGAGGTTATCCCTAATGTTGACCTTGAGGAGATTAGCATGACTAATATTTTGAAGAAGCCTAGGAAAGTCATTAGAAAGGTATCTAGGGAAGTTATCCCTAGTGAGTATCTAGTACACTCAAGGAGTTTTAATAGGTATTGAGCTCACACTAGATGGGTATAAAATATGTCAACCTTAATTGGAAGGGTAGTTACCCCAGCCATAGTAAAGTTGATATTTTAGGATATTTTTAAAGTATTGTGATATCTTAAAAATAAAAATTTAAATTTTATCTTGAAAGATTTTTATAGTGTGCCAATAAAAATTAAGTTCTTAAATCAATCAAAATTGACACGATATGATAGAATTTAAAAGTATGTCAAGTTGGAGTTTTTGGTACATTCCAAGGATAACACTTAGATGAAAATTTTAGATATCTTTTATGCTATAATTAATATGATTTATGTGTCATATCACATGTCATAACATTATGACATACTTAAATATTATATCTTACCATGATATTTGATACATATTATATCATACATGCATCATTATATTGTGATAGTTTATCTTTTGAAAGTATGCATTTGATGCATGTCATACTCATATACATGCATAAATTTAAATTCCTTGTAATTAAGGACAATGACATTAGTTGACATCCTAAATAAGATGATCAAATATAAAATGCTTAGATAGAGATGCATGATCTCTTAGTTTAGAGAAAACCTACTTTACATCTCACAAGATCATAGGATTGACTTGTGTATGTATTGAGATATATTAAACACAAGTGAGATGTTAGGATGATGAACTAAGTTCAAGATGTTCAATTGTTACATCAAAATGAGCTTTAGTGTCACTAAAACACAGATTTTATATGACCAATCATGAGGAAAACTAATGTACAAATCATGTGCATTTAGTCCATAGATCGTGATTAGAAATTGATTTTGAAAATAATTTTAAAATATTTTAAAAAATCTTGGTGAAGTCTATCTGTTAATAGAAATCAATATTGATTGAATTGATACAAAATTAAAGTGAAACATATTAAAGTTCTCAATAATTTTCAACTTTATACTATTCTTTGAAAATAAGATGTATTTTCATGAAAAATTATTTTTTTCTGATAGTATTTAACATAAGTAATGTCTGTATGAGATTTTATAATTTTTTTAAAAATTATAGAATTACTTATATATTTTTGAAATTTGATCTAAAAATTAAAATTTCAATCCATCAATTAACTAATGTCAGTCATTAATCGATTAATGGTTATGTTTTTCACTAAAATGAATTTGTTTAAGTCATTTAAGCTCATCTCTAGGTATCTTAACTATCTTTAACTCTCTAATATACTTAGATAAACATTCAAAAATAATATTCTTAATGAAAATGAGAAAGATATGTTAAAAAGATAAGAAATAGAATTGAGAGAGTGGTTTAGATTCAAGATTTAATTTTTTAATCTCATAACTTAGATTTCAAATTTTTCCTAAAGGTTTATGAATTCCAAATCATTATTGATGCAATGATTGAAGTTGAAGCATACTTTGAGGGGGAGGTCCTCCTTAAAATATATGATTTCAATATGAAAGGAGGAGAATGCAAGAATTTGAGGATGAGTGAATGAATGAAGGATTGTATGTTCAAGGTTGAGCATTGAAGACAATGGAAGGTAGAAAACCTCCATTGTAATGTTGGAAGTTAGGAGTATAAGAAGAGAATAAATTTTCGGAAAAAGTTTTTGATGTGTGCCAAAGGGAGAGAATGAAGGGTTCAGATTAAGAAACATTAATTTATGTCTTGGCATACGAAGTAGGATGTTGGGCTAATGAATTAGCACAACTTAAACATATTATCAAACATCAAAAGGGGAGAGATTGTTGGTACAATCAACCCCTAGTCAAGGTTGACTATTTTGACCAAGTTTGAGTTGACTCAAGTTGACTCGAGTTAAGATTTTAATATTTGATCAATATGTTAATTAGATATTAAGTAGGTTAAAGTCGACTAGATACTTGACTATGAAAAAAGTCAAGTAGGTCAAGGTTAACTAGATATTTGAAGGTGGAGAAGTCCAATTAGATCACAGTTGATCGAACACTTGAAATGCAAGAGAAAGTCCAAGTGGGTCATGAAGGACTAAACACTTGGCTTGAGATTGAAAGTCCAAATGGATCATAAAAGACCTGACACTTAACATAAGACGAGAAGTTCAAGTGGGTCACAATTGATTGGACGCTTGGCATGTAAGAGGAAGTCCAAGTGGATCGTGAAAGATCAAACATTTGACACAAGATAAAAAGTCCAAGTGAGTCATGATTGACCAGACATTTGGTGATCAAAAGTCCAATAAGAAGTTGACACGAGAAGTAAAGTCCAAGTTGATCATGAAGGATCGAACACTTAACATATGGATGAATTCCTGACAGGTCAAGGATGATCGGATGTTAGGCAATGATGAAGTCTGACAAATTAAGGTTGATCGGATGTTGGATAATAAAAAATTTTAGTAGATTGAGGTTAATCGGATACTATACAATGACAAAGTTCTGATAGATTGAGGTTGACCGGATGTTGAGCGAAGAAAGTCCTAGTAGATTAAAGTCAACCAGATACTAGGCAAGACGAGCTCTTTAGCTTTAGAATATGGCTGAAAATAGGATATTAGTCGACTGAAGTAGGAATCAATCGATTGATACTTAAAAAAAAAGGAAGACTTCTATTTTAGGTTCAGATTGAAATATCAATCGATTGATGGTTACATCAATCGATTGATATCAACTAGAAATCGAACAGAAGCTTATATATTCAGTTGTGAGACTCCACTGATGACTTCAATCAATTAATGTTTAATATCAATCAACTGATATAGTTCAGAGTCAAACAAAAGCAGGTCTATTCAAATACGAGATTCGATTGATTGCTATCAGTCGATTAATTGGACATATCACTAGATTAATGTTTAATAATCGACAAAATCAGATAGATTTCAGAAGGTTCAAAGGTCGTTCAACGGTAGTAATAGTATCAAAAATCATATCAATTGACTGATGAGTAAGATTAGTTGATTGATAGACAAAAATCAACCCCGACCTAAAGACTTTAAAAGAAGGGTTTCAAGGAGGTTT
>NW_027431774.1:0-3276 GCF_044706935.1 Curcuma longa
GACAAATCTTTAATGAGTTAAAAATAAATAAATGCTATGAGAAGATTCGTCTCGCAAAGACGAATCCAACAAAATTGGTTTGGGTCAAATCGGAGTTCGTATGGTCAGCGAACCGAGCGAACCAAGGTTGAACCCGGTTTGCTACAGTAACACGGTTTGGTTCAACCTGTTTCATTCGATTTAATTGCGACCGGTTCACACCGCCACACTAAAAACCTAATTACCCGTTAATCTAAAGCCCTAATTGCGTATCCGGTTTAAATATACTGTAGCTTCTTATTATAACACAAATCACGAGTTCCTGTTTATCCCTTCACGCACCGACGCCGATCCCCTTCTTCCTCCTTCGTTGCCATTGTTCCCTCCCAACGCCGCCGCCGGTCCGGAACCCTACCGCCCTGCCACCGCGTCTCGACCCTCCGAAGCCCTCCTCTGCCTCGATTGCCGCTACCCTGCCGCCCGCGTACCTTGAAGTAGAGCCGCCGCTCGCCTTGCTCAACGCCGCCCTAAAAGACGCCGATCGCCGCCTATCGCCTGCCGCTTAGAGTCAACGCCACCGGCACCAGAATGCTGTCCTCCTTCGATTGACACCACGACCACCGCCGCTCTGCTCACACCGCCGCATCTAGCGTCGTCCCCGTCTGCTGCTCTCAGCCGCACGAGTGTATCACCGAACCAGAGAAGGAGAAGGGCTTGAATTTGTGGTTCTAGGGCTTGGTTGGGAGCGATCTGGGAGGTAAGATTTTGGATCTAAGTTGATCTAGTTATTGATTAGTATAGATCTTGTTTATTGTTGGATTAGAGTTGTTCTGTTCAAGTGAGGGGGAACTAATTACTGTCTGAATGGGTTTGTTGGGTTTTGGATTGGTATGGGGTTGGCAAGTTAGAATTCTGATGGATTAGTGGACTTGTGGGTTACTGTTTGATTAATTTTGGGGATTATGGCTTGTTGTTGGTTTGGTGAGATTAACCATAAACTTGGTTAAGGCTGATCTGTTTTTGTTGATTAGTTACGGTTGGACCAGTTTAATGAAGGGTTATGGATTTGGTTAGTTTAATTGAGGTTGATATTGACTTGTTAGATTAGGTTCTTTGTGTTAGGTTTTGTGACGTGTTGGATCTAAATTGGTCCTTGGTATGGGTCAAGTTGACATGAATTAATTGGATTTGATCTGTTGTTTTGGTTAGAGCTAGGTCCGATCCAAATGGATTGGATCCGTTATGGGTTGGGTTGAATCAAGTTGTTTTAGATAATTAATCTGATAAGTTGGATTTAGTTGTAAGAATTGGATATAATGATCCAATTTGGGTTATAGGGGTGGTATCGTTTTAATTGTGATTTGGGTTAGGTTAACCTTAGGCTTAGCTAGAGTTTGAGTTGTTGTAAAACTAAATATGTCATTGTATTTAGTCGTGTTGTATTTTGTAATTGCAGGACCTTGATTTGTATTGGTCCTATTATCCTCGGAGCTTATATTTTGGGAGTTTTGTTGTTTACAGTCGTCTGATACAGGTGGGTACTCCTGTGCTTGGTCAACATAGATCTCCTTTTCATAGTGCATGATTATCTGTTACTATCCTGTTGATACCTATGCCTTATAGATAGTATTTAGTCGATACCTGTTGATATTCATTGCTTGATACTTACCTGTCGACCTTATGATGATCTATTTGATGTCATGCTGATATCTTTGTTTCCAGTTGGGTTTATCCAGTTAGTACTCATCTGATTCGTTGTTTATTACCTGTTGTATGATCCCTATATGATCTATCCATAGTTAGAAAGTTTTAGCTATGGTATCCTTGACTTATGTAGACCCTTACTGATTCCTGTTGAGCATGCTGATTGATTTAGCTATTACATGTTAACATGATCACCATGCATCCATGATAGTTGTAGTTGTTGTTTGTTGGTGGATCTTACCTGTGTTGGTGCAATCGTGCCCCAAGTGATTGGATTTTAATGTTTGGCTAAAATGAGTTTAAGTTAGGCAATGTGTTATGATCTAACATGTGTGATGCAAGTTTGCAGGAAAGTCCAAGCGTAGTCTTGGCAAAGGAAAGTCCAAGTGGGTAGTCTTGGCAAAGGAAAGTCCAAGCGTGGTCTTGGCAAAGGAAAAGTCCAAGTGGGTAGTCTTGGCAAGGAAAAGTCCAAGTGGGTAGTCTTGGCAAGGAAAAGTCCAAGCGTGGTCTTGGCAAAGGAAAAGTCCAAGTGGGTAGTCTTGGCAAAGAAAAGTCCAAGTGGGTAGTCTTGGCAAGGAAAAGTCCAAGGTTGGTCTTGGCAAAGACTTGACATGACGAAGCTGATGGAAGCATCTCAAGCTAGTGCAAGGATGATGGAGCATCCAAGGAGGCATGAGGCTATGGGAGGTGTTTGAAGGCCGAGGTCTAGGTCAAGAGAAGCTGAAATGGGATTTTTCAGCTTCACCAGTCGACTGGCCCTGCCAGCAGTCGACTGCTCATAAATCAGACGCACACAGAAAAATCAGTCGAGCCAGAGGAAGACAGGAGTCGACTGGTCAGTCGACTGTTGTATGGTGAGTCGACTGTCAGTCGACTGGTCTTCTGATCAGTCGACTGATAGCCGACCGTTTCGATGCCAGCTGCGCAGATCTGATTTAATTAATGGCATTTAATGGCATTTAATGCCATCAGTCGACTGGCCCTGCCAGCAGTCGACTGATGCTTCGAAATTCACAAAAGTGGTGTTCGACGCGAAGAACAACAACAACTCCTATTCTTTCATTCTTCTGTGAACGTGTTGTTCAATTCTGTGATCTTGTGTACTCTTCCTCTAAACTTTAAGATCTATTATTGTAAGGAAGAGATCAAGGTTGTGAAGGTTTCTCCGCCTTCGAAGGGTTCTTCGAGAAGGAGATTTTTCATAGTGGAATCGTCGGGCTGTGTGTGTGGATCCTTGGATTAGTCACCTCTGCGGAGGTGGATACCAAGTAAATCGAACGGGTTAGCGATCTTGCTTTTCTTCTTTATTATTCTTGCTTCCGCTGACGTTTGTGCAGGAGAAAAGTCGAAAATCGCTATTCACCCCCCTCTAGCGAACGCACCGATCCCAACAAGTGGTATCAGAGCAGGTTCGTTTCGGAAGATCCAACGATCAACCGAGATACAAATGGCGTTTCAAGAGGGACACAGCACTGCTCGTCCACCGTACTTCGATGGCAACGACTTCGCGTACTGGAAAGGTAGAATGGAATATTACTTGATGAACGATATTGATAACTGGTTTAGTGTTGTAGATGGGTTTGAGATACCAAA
>NW_027431775.1:0-10591 GCF_044706935.1 Curcuma longa
AAGAGGAGGTCAAGACCCACAGCCCTAGCCACCCCTTCTCCCTCCCTCCTCCGCCACCGGCGATCTTCCCTCTGCCCGACGCCCTACCGCCACACACCGTGTGAAGACGCTGCCGCGTCTCCTCTGCCAGTCGCCGCCAGCACCTGCTGTCGATCATCGCTACACAGCCGCCGCCACTCTGCCCTCCTCTGTCCGACGCCGCTGCTGTCACGTGAAGACACTGCGCAAACGGCCGCCACCCAATCGCTGACGATTGCTGCTGCCCAGATCGCCGCCGGCAACGATCCGACGCCGCCCCGCTTCTCGTGTGAAGAAGACGCTATATCGCCGGCCAGAGGAAGCCGACGTCGAACCTCTGCTGTCGGTCGAATATCACGTAAATATTAAAGGTTTAGTAATTAGTTAATTAGATTATGGTTAGTTAATTAATTAGGGCTGATTTGATAATATTTGATTAATTAAGAGAATTATTCTAGTTTAATTAGATTATTAATCAGTTTAATAATTAGTAATTAATTGCTTAAATTAATAACATGATTAGAGGTGATTAATGGTTATCAATTAGGATTAGGTAATGGATAAGTATAGATTTATTAATTGTTTAATGTAGTTTATTAATCAATTTAATTAATGTAGTTAGGTAATTAATCTACAGATTTAATTATTAGTTAATTTGATTAACTAATTAGTAGGTGATTAAGATTAAAGAGGGATTAATTACATAGGTTAAATTGATTAGCCGTTAGATTAATAAATGATGAGTTGATTTGGAATAGGATTAACTTGAGTTAATGAGAGTTTAATTGAGTTAAATTTACCTTAGAATCAATTAGGATTTTCCTTGATAGAAATTAATATAATATTTAGTAGTGTTGTATTTCAAGACTTGATTGGTATGGAGAGATTCTTAGTGCGACAGTTCATTAATCAAGTGGATACCTTCTATATCCTTGAACTCCTATATTTTCCTATGCATGAATAAATAAAATTAAATGGATATATATTTTTATAGAGGATATAATTATTTTCAAAAGGGATTGAATGACCTTTAATATACTGAAATAGGGTTAAAGTAATTAAATTATTAAAGGGTAAATAATTAATTAATTTTCTGTTCGTACATGGGTTCATCTGGGGGAAGTAAAATGAGAAAGGGTGTTTTTTTTTAAAAATTTAAATAGATATTCTCATTTACTCTGCTATTGATACTTGTCTTTTTATACTGCTTGACCTTTTATTTCTCATGTTGTTGATACTACATCTGGTTGATACTTATCCTTACCTGCAAATTTGATTGTGATACCTAAATGAATGAATAATATTTAATTTGGTTGAGTTGGTCATTCAGACCAAATCGTGAAGATACATACTGAGAATGTAACAATGATGATAATTGATGAAAAAGATATAACGTAAACTGAGATAAAAGATATTGATAAATAGTGAAAGGTGTTAACTATGAGCCTAGTTTTGATACCAGAGTACTAGACCATACACTTGAGTAATAGTGTGAGACGTAGTCCTCAGTCCAGAGCATGTGACTAGCCACATATCGTTGTGGTAGGGCAGAGGCCGCGGTCAGTGTTTATCTATCTTCCACCGATGAGGACTAAGAGAAAGCCCGTACGTTAGATAACGTATGCGACAATATATTCTGAAGAGGCACTGTTAGCCTAGATTATGAGATTTTATTATTTTTCTACTATGATGATATTGGCTCCCATTGTATTGCTTATGCACCCGTTAACACTGATGATATTAATTAATCATATTGAGATAATACTGATAATAATGGCATATGATATGATTAAACAATCAAGACTAAGAAATTATCATAATGGAGATAAAGTATGATAATTAAGTTAATATATGACCTTGTTACCTGATTTTAGACAGTAATAACTAAAGATAATGATAAATGGATATATTTATATTAGGAAGACTTTAAGAAGAGTTTAAAATGACATTGAGAATTATGATCTACTCTATTTTCCTTGGCTTCTTAAACAAGATTAAATTCATGCACATCTTTTCTGATTACCCACTTAGCCTTTGGCTAACTATCTACATTCTTTGGCTTCTAGTTGCAGGCACAGGTTAGTGCACCTTGTTCGTATAGTAGATAAGGACATCGAAGCTTGGAGTTCTGTTGGACTGCCCTTATCTCACAGCAAGGCGAAATTGGTCATCCTTCGTATGCTTTTGGATCGTTGAGTACTTCGTATGATTTTTGGTTCGAATTTTATTTGGTTGTAGGGTTTGTGGAATTATCGTTGGATTTTTTTATGGTGAGCATTATCGTGGTGTTTTGGTATTGTCATGGGTGAATGTGGATTTGTTGTAGTGGTGGTTATTATAGTTGATGCATGTGTGTATATAAGTAGTTATGGGCGTATGGGCCCTGGTGTATGTATGTTAGATTGTAGATGGCCGTGTGGGCCTCTTTCCATTAAAAATATATTCAGGGAAAGTGAATTGTTACAGGGGAGATGCTGCCAAATTTTCGGACAGCCATCTCCTGGGACGTGATAGATATCACCGACAGATGAGTCACTGGCTGATGATGGTGAAGTCACGCAAGACCCGCAAACGGTGGAAGTTCTGTCAGGCTGCAAAGGAAAGGAGGGTGAAAACAAAGGCCAAGAGTGCCTTGACTTAACCACTCCGACATTCAAATCAGGCCGTGAACTGGAGATGGAGGAGAAGAACCAAAAATGTTAGAGAATGAGAGTATTGATTGTGTGTTCGCGTGTACCTCCGCCCGCAAGAAGCAAGATGAATATCTCATTGCCACAGTAGTTATGGGTCTTATTGCTCATACTTGGTATAGTCCAGGACCATGTTGCATTAATCATGTTGTACTGATGAGATAGATGAACTACCATCAAATATTATATCATTGCACATGCCCTTTTGATGGCAGTCTAGGTAAACACGCAACCGTTTGGGAGCAAAGCTTAGTGGAGGTTGAGTGGGCCGCTAGGAGATCACGGATTCATTTTGGAGCAAAGCCAGTGGAGCACCGAGTGAGGCGCTGAGACAGATTCATTCGAGAAGCCAGTGGAACAGTCGATCAAGGAGCCAAGCCGCCACTCGACCACTGAACTAGAGTGGAAAGCTAGGGCAGTCGGACGGTCTAGGAGTCAAGCATGAGCTTGGCCATGAAGTCGAGGAAGTCAGTCGGAGCTGGAGTTGGAGATAGATCGGCCATTGAGCTAGAGTGGAGATCTCAAGCGGTTGACCAGAGGGTAGAGTCAGAGATCGACAACTGAGCTAGAGGGGAGAGCTCGAGCAGTCATTGCTCGGGTGGTCACTACGGGATCTCGAGGCGAGCTAGGTGATGAGGCAAGCTAGTTGTGGGGTTGGACACTGAACTGAGCTAGTTGCTCATGAGATCAGGCCTTGCCTCTCTCATGTTGCTGCCAATTGGATCAGATTTTAATTTTCTTAACCTACGCGTACTAACTCATAAGATCAATAATCAAAAATTTTAAATAATCAAATAAATTTAAATTAAGAGAGCAATAATATTTAAACGAATCAAATTTAAATTTATATAAAAAATTAAATTAAAATTAAATAATCTGAAATGATTTAGTTTATTTTAGATTCAATTTGAACTTGACTCGGTTGTCTTAAAGCTTGAACACAACATAACTTATTCAGCTTGGCTCGTTTACGGCTTTAATTCTCTACAAGGCAAAACGTTAATCGAAATAAATCAAAACTCCATCTCGCAAGTCAACGTTAACCTAAAAAATTTGTCCATAACCGTTACAATATTATTTCATTTCATTTTCATTCCTTTTAATTATGATTTTATTACATTCATATACAAGGTAAAAGTATAACCATCATTATGATTCCAGAATAAGTCAAATCTTGATCTGCAAGGCAATGTTATTGTAGAAAGTGGTACACAACCGTTACAGAAGCACGTAACGTTTTTAATATTCAACGTTATTTACGGCGAATCTCCGTTGGCTCACCTCCCAGATTCGGTCCGAAGTGTTACGGTCCGAACCGTTATATTTGTCGATTTCTTTTCATCTCATATAAATATCCTAAAATGGGCCTGCTGGAGTATGCTCCTCTTCACCGCGCTCCCGCCGCTCCGCTACCTTGTTGGCCCTAGGTTTAGGGTTAGCGTCTCCATCTACTCCACCGTTGCCTCCGCTTTCAAATCGGCGGCGCCTACGAATATGGATCACCAAGGGGCGCCGGTGGAGTGGCCAGCGGACAAGGTGAGGGAGACCTTCGTCCGGTTCTTCGAGAGCAAGGGGCACGTGGACTGGCGCTCGAGCCCTGTGGTTCCTCTGGATGACCCTACCCTTCTCTTTGCCAACGCTGGGATGAACCAATTCAAACCGATCTTCCTTGGGACGGTGAACCCCACGACTCCGCTCGGACGGCTCAAGCGGGCGTGTAATACTCAGAAATGCATTCGCGCTGGAGGGAAGCACAACGACCTCGATGACGTTGGGAAGGATACCTACCATCATACGTTCTTTGAGATGCTTGGCAACTGGTCGTTCGGCGATTACTTCAAGACCGAGGCCATCTCTTGGGCCTGGGAACTTCTAACAGAGGTCTTCTATTTTTCCTATTCGTCTTCTACTTTCCAATAATAAAGTCTGGATCTTTAGCGTTTCCTATTCGTCTTCAATTGTTTTACTAATTCCAGCTATATCTTTCAAAAAAAAAAATCACAGTTTATTGCACTTCAATCAAATTACCAGTCTTTCAATATAAAGTCCAACTCCCGTTGAGTAAGTTTGAATATTCTTGGTGCTTGTCGGAGATTGAAATTGTTTCCTTGATTTTACTTAATTTGAGTTTTTACAAGTCAATGCTTGTTTCACATAAAATGTGTGATAGCTTCTGCATATTAATTGCACAATGCTAAGTCAACTAATAGTGGCAAATTATTTATTGACTCGCAGGTATATAAATTGCCTAAAGATAGGATATATGCTACTTATTTTGGTGGTGATGAGAAGCTGGGACTTCCAGCAGATTTTGAAGCTAGAGATATATGGCTAAAATTTTTGTCACCTGCTCGGGTGTTGCCTTTTGGCTGTAAGGTATGATACGTCAGAAACATATGTTAGTGCTTTATATCATATTAACTGTTTATTGAAACGTGAAATGCCTTGAGACTTTCCAATCTACTTTAAAATTGATATTTTTGTAAAACCTGCATTTACTTTTGTGAATAAGGTTATCAGGAGACTCAATTTTGAAAAAACTTTACCAAGTATTAGCACTGTGTGACAAATGCTCATAATGAATTGTGAATATATCTTATTTCATTTTGATATTTGAGTAAAACCTCTTTAGTTGAGAATTTCTGTTTTCCAAAAAAAGTTGCCACATACATCATCTTTTACAACCTTACATAATTTCTCATACTGTGAATCAAAAGAAAGAAATTGTGATGCAAAGATGAAATGGTATTCTGGAATCTTCAACTATATAAAGTTTTTTGTCTACAAAGGAAAGAGAAAAAATTTATGAGAGCAAAGGATTATGTTAACTATTTTGCGAAAACTAATTTCTCTCAACTCAAGAAAAACTGACCTATCTTAAAATCTGCAGCACCAGCTGTTAGTTAACATTTGACTGCTTCCACAAGGCTTTAATAATTTTAAACTATTTTGCCGATATATTTAGCCCACATAATAGCAATATGCTTAAGGTAGCAGCTAGATTTCAACAGAAGGGCAAGTGCACGGGGGTTTTGTTTATCTCACTTGTTCTATCATGTGTTTATGGAATAGTTCATAATTAGAATATTCACACAAGAATCGAAGTTTCAAATGAATAAAAGGATGAAATATACTTAGGGTGAAAAATCAAAGTATCGTATCTTTTTACACTAGTAATGTATGAGCTCATTGGACACATCTAAGACACGTTTTCATGATGCATGTGTTTGCAGATGATATTATTTTGGTCGATGAGATATGTGACGCAATAAATGCAAAGTTTGAACCTTGGTAGGAAAAACTAGAAGTAAAAGTAAATGGTTTTAGGTTTAGTAAAGGAAAGACAGAATACATAGACATTAAGTTTAATAGTAGTAAATCTAGCAAGATAATTGTTGAGATAAGAGATGACAAGTTAATTTGTAATTGAGAGATTTAAGTATTTAGAATTGTTATTGCAAAACAATAGAGTTGATAGAGATGTTTTACATAGGATACAAAGGGGATGGTTGAAATGGAAAAGAGCATCAGATATTTTTTGTGATCGTAAGGTATCTCTAAAGCTTAAAGGAAAATTTTACAAAATGATTGTTAGATCTGTTATGTTATATGAAGTTGAATGTTAGGTTATGAATCGAGCACACGAGCAGAAGATGAGAGTTGTAGAGAGGAGGATGTTAAGGTGGATTTACGGACATAAGTGGATGCGCGAACATAAAAGGATGGATAGAAATAAGAAATGAGAACATTAGAAAGAAAGTTAGGTTGCACCTATTAATAGAAAACTACGAGAGATTTGTTTAAGATGATATAGATATGTATTTAGGCGATCAATAAATGTCCCAGTTTTGGAGATGTGAGACTATGACAAATATACACATCAATCGAAAAAGAGGGAAATGAAAGAATACTTGGTTAACAATAATAAAATTAAATTAAATAAAATTCATTTAAATATAGATGAGAATATAGTAGGAGATCGAGCCTAGTGATATAGGAGTATTCATATAGCCGACCCCACTTAGTGGGATAAAAGTTTGTTGTTCTTGTTGTTGATGAAATCCTTTGCCTTATTCATATCATCATTCTGCTATTCCAAGTTTTTTCCTAGAACAGTTGCATAATTTGTGATTATTATATGTACTCGTTGCCTTTCTTACTAATCTTGTTCCCTCTGCCTCTTTTTACTTCCTATGTATTGATTAAATTCCAGATTAATGATTATGTTATGCAACACAATTCTCAAAAGGGCGGATCAAATTTTGGGTGGAAATGCCCAAATTGGTATTTTAAAAAACTTAACAGTTAAACTTGTTTTGCATTACTATGTTATCTGCAAGTGTCTTTTCCAATCTGGTTTCTTGATATGTGGTCCTTTTACACGTTCATTACTTTGTTCAATTTCTTGTGCTCAATTTCTGTTTTTGCTCAAGTTATGGTTAAGCTTCATTTTTATCTTGATCTATATAGATTGCCAATCTGTTTCATAACAATTATGAAAAGTTTTCCATATGTAATTCTTTGTAATATCAACAGGACAACTTCTGGGAAATGGGTGATACTGGTCCTTGTGGCCCTTGCACAGAAATACATTTTGATCGTCTTGGTAATCGTGATGCTGCAGCTTTGGTTAATAATG
Source organism: Curcuma longa (assembly GCF_044706935.1). NCBI lineage: Eukaryota > Viridiplantae > Streptophyta > Magnoliopsida > Zingiberales > Zingiberaceae > Curcuma > Curcuma longa. The sequence goes on from NW_027431775.1 coordinate 7,348, forward strand.
ATGATCCTACATGCATTGAAATTTGGAACCTCGTCTTTATTCAAGTATGATTTTTTTTAAAAAATTTGTCTTGTTTTTTTATTAATATTTGAAAATATTCTTTTCTTTTTGAATTGATTCTCCTTCTTTATATTTCTTTCTATACACTTTCACAGTTCAACCGGGAAGGCGATGGAAGTCTGAGGCCTTTGCCTGCTAAACATGTTGATACAGGGTTGGGGTTTGAAAGATTGACTTCTGTTCTTCAAAACAAACTGAGCAATTATGATACAGATGTATTCTTGCCTATATTTGATGCCATTCAACAAGTATGTTATTATCAAACTCCTCTGTGTAGTTTTGAAATACATTGAAATTTTGATTAAATCTTGCTGTTACTGTTTACAGGTGACAGGGGCTCAGTCTTACTCAGGCAAGATAGGATCTGATGATATGGACAAAGTCGACATGGCTTATAGAGTGGTTGCCGATCACATAAGAACACTTTCTATTGCTATTGCCGATGGTTGCCGTCCTGGTAAATATTTCAAAATTTGTGTTTCTGAACCATATGGTTTTATCTATTTGAACTCTTAAAGTCTGTTTGAAGTTTTCAGACCACCATAAGTTGTTAGAAGCGAGTAAGTTCCAGTCTTTTTCCAAACGGAGTGTTTAGCTGATTCTGATTGTCATATATATATATATATATCACTATGTTATTCCATATTTTCATGCTTAAATATGCTTTTGAGGTATGGGGAATCCTCAAGCCTTGGAAAATAATATTTTTGCTCACCGGAAGTCTATGCTTTTTTTTTCTAATCCTTAAATATTGTTGTTAGCTACTGGATTTGAGTAGGTAAATGAAACCGCACTACTCTCTATTGCTAATGTTACTTGGGGTTATGAATAGTGTGGATCTATTCACTTCCTGATAAGTTTAACTGCACTTTCTTCTCAATATGGTATGTAGAAGTTGCAAACTTTCTTGCTCTTTATGCCCCACCTCTAGTCATGCCACTCAATATCATCAATTCAGTCCATCTATCTCAGCATCTTCACCAATCATTTAGCCAGGTAATGTTGCTCATCAATGTTACATTGCTTTCCTTTTGTGTATGCTGAACAAGGCTGCCGTAGCCATTCCCTTGAGCTTTTTAGATGATTTCCTAGCAGCAAGGCCCAGTTCAAATCATCATTTTTGTCATCTTCAACAACTTAGTCGACCTCATTTAGTGGGATAAAAGCTTGGTTGTTGTTCTTGTTGTCATCTTCAACAAAGATGCATATATAAATTCTTAGATAGAACAAAAAATATAGAACAAAAATATGTACTGTTCAAATAAAGGTTTCTAGTATTTTGTACCTGACATTTGGTTGTTATGCACTGTGTCAAAAGTAGGTGTCTGGTGTTTTGTAATGGAAGGGTACCAGACAAAGCTACCAGTCGAGCATATTTGATACTCTCTAGTAGCCAAGATTGTATATGCTTAGTACACTTGCAGCCTAAACTTTCCCTGTTGTAACATCTTAACTTTAAGGTACGGCATGCCATGAATTTGATTGTTTGTGCATGTAATAAGGTATCTCATTTGTCAACGTCTTATTTATGAATGATCTTTGATTGCATATTGTTCACATATGTATTTTTTCTAATCTGTTCACTTTTGCCTGTGTTTCATCTCATTTAAATACCTCAACAAGTTGATATATCTACAGGAAATGAGGGACGGGAATATGTTCTTAGGCGTATTCTTCGACGAGCTGTCCGATATGGCAGAGAAGTTTTAAAAGCACAAGAAGGATTCTTTAGTGGGTAAGGTGTAAGGATAAGACAGTGTTTGATCATCATCATGCACACATCTTGTGTTGAAGTGTTATGCTTAAGTAGTGGATGTTAGTTTCTCATGTCTTCATATTTGATTTTCTCTAACAGACAACCCTAAATATGTTGCCAAACTACCTGTTGAAGAGGTTGATCAAAGCACAAAGGCCTTTCTATATGCATATTTCTTGTTTTACCATGATAAAAATGTTAATGTTGGAAAACTTTTTGTCAGATAAAAAACAGTAAAAAAAAGGTCTATATTGCTGGGATTTGACTAAATTATTTTTCATAAATGCAATTAAAATGTCTCTGCCATTATGTTAATATTTCTAATAATCATGTATAGAGTTTATAGAGCTTTTATTGTGCATTTGAGCATTGGGTTATTGTCAATATCCTAATGGTAGGGCTGTAAATGAACTAAATGTTTGTGAGCAAGTTTAGTGTTCGGCTTGGTAAACGTTTATTTATGTTCATTTAATGTACACAAGGTTAATTAAATGAACAAGTTTGAACAACTTATTAAACTAAATGAATAAGGTTGAACACATATGTGTTCAGTTTGTTAATGTTCATGAACAGAGATTGTGAACTTTTCGTAATAATGTTCACGAACAAAGTTGGTGGATCATGTTCATCTCGATAACCAATCAAATAAGCTTTAAAATGTAAAGTTTCAAACGATCGAATAAGTTTGAATTGAAAGCTCAATAACATCTAAACAAATAAAGCTCAAGCTTATAAAAAAGAAATTAAACCAAGTTTGATCAAATCATGGCTTGGTTCATTTTAGGTTCGGCTTGTCTTGGCTCGGTTACCTTATCAAACAAGCTTAAACACCACAAAGTTTGGCTCGTTTATGGCCCAACATAATGGATATGAAAATCTGTGGCCTCCAACTATGATACTTGAAGATTCCATAGTAGATTCATTGTTGAGAATATTTATATGATCTTTATTGTGATTGGGTGGAAATGAATTTGTTGATGGTGAGCAGCCTTTATTACACAAATGGTCTGCTAGGCAATTTAGAACTGCATGTCTAAGTAATCCAATCTTGTTAACTGCTAAGTTGTGTGTTGGTATTATGATAAAAAAATATTAAACTCTGCTACCTAGGTGCTTTATGAAACTATCTGGGAAAGGCTTTCTTTCACAATAGGATTCGCATGGAGGACTATTTCAATGCTAGATCAATCTCATATCGCCTTGTTATCATTAGGATATAGACATTCATATATGTAACTTTGATCTTGTTTTCTATGTTTGTTATTTTTTTGTCTCATGATTGCAATGATATCTAGTCTTGTAGGTACTGTTGTTAAAGTGATGGGCGATGTATTCCCAGAGCTGAAGCAATATCAGTCTAAGATACAAGAGATAATAGCAGAGGAGGAAGCAAGCTTTGGAAGGACATTAGTAAAAGTAAATGTTTTA
>NW_027431776.1:0-8543 GCF_044706935.1 Curcuma longa
CCATGAAGGTAAGAAATAAGAGGATCAATCTCAAGGTGTCCACCAAAAAGAGTATATTCATTAATTATGTGGAAAGACAACCCAAAAGTGAACTCCTTGATGTAGTTGAACACAACAGGACTAAGTAATGAATTGTAATTCAAATTGGCGCAAGAGAGCATAAAATCAGGCATTAGACCATACCAGATATTAAAACCAATGCAAATTGAATAATTAATAAAAGTAGTGTTAGCTTTTACTATCTCAAGGTACTGAGCAAAACTCAAAGTCCTAAAGACTAGTTTTTCATATGTCCCAGACAGATAGTTATTAGAAACAATCCTACTCAAAAGAGGAAGCGGGCGTCTCATTACGAGTAGCCTACTACTTATCGATTCTGCACAGAAAGCTAAATATTGAGCTGATGCATAATAAAACTGGGGCGGATAAGAACAGAGCATGGGAGACGTACTGAAATATTGTGAATAAAAAGAGCGAACCGCTTTTATCTTATATAGAGACATCTCAGTCATTAGTAAAGAAGCGGTGGGAGAGGAAAAAGGGGTTAACTGACGGCTACCAGCGTTGCCTCGCGCGATGAAAAGAAAACTATAAAGTAGGTCGATTTGAAAAAATGCTAAATAAAAAGTAATCATCATTTATCTTCTTCCACTTTAATTATACCTTCTTCGCTGAGACAAAGATAATAACCCTCTAACAAACAACTATGACGGCCATCACCACGCCCAATAACCGAGATTTCACCATCACTCAAATTGACTCGATTTAATATATTTTTTATGATATTAACGATTTTCTCGTCCAAGTCTGGACCAGTCCAGGAATGAAAGACTAGCACCTCGGTTAAATATCTCATAAAGCAGCTACTACTAAAATGTATAGCAAATTCACGATCAAAGTCCGCAAAAGCTAAATTACACAATACCTTTGTAAAATAACATCCGGGTGGGAGTTGACTAATTTAAATCTGTATCCCCTTTTCTTCATCTTCATACTGAATAGTAGTAAATCAAAATGTTCGAATTAAAGAAAGAAGGTACTCATCTTGAACTAAAGAAGTTCCCTTTTGTAAGAGGATTTCTTTAGAGAGAGAGAAAATTTCGTTAAGTCTAGACGATAGAGTCTACTAACAGGAGTTAAAGAACTAATATTAGAGTAATAATCCTTCAAACCCATCCTCAAACCTACAGAAGTTGGGGTGAGCACCTTTTTATCAATTATAAGATTATTTATCAAACAACCGAGGGAAAATAAAACAAGGCTGTCTTCTTGAGAAGGGTTTAACCTAATATAAGACTTTATATTATCTTCTTTTAAAGTTAAAACGATTAAAGGGATGTGTAAAGAACCACAATTATAATTTAAATACTCCTCTCTACTATTGAATATGAATACCTGAAACGGAGATAGGGTATACCTCTCCTCTTTGATCATTCTTTGAATTTCAAGAACACGATTAGTAGTCAAAGATGAATAATCATCAGATATGATATCTGGATATTCAGCAGACATAATTGACCACTTCTTTCCAATTGCATCCGAAAGCTGCCCCGAAGTGAGATTTCCACTTCTACTACTCCAAAAAAATCTCTTCTGATTCACTGTCGAGTAAAAACATCTTAAGTTCGAACAAAACAGAGTCATTTTATCTTTATCTTAGTTTTAGACTAATAAACTTGGTTGTATTTTAGCCTGATTCTTTATCCTATCGTAGTGAAATTGAATGCTTGAATCCTGCTTCTTTATCTGCTAATAGCTTTCAGTTTCCTGCTTCTTTATCTGCAGCTTATTGAATTGAAGCTTTCAGTAAAAAATGAGTGCTTCTTTATCTTATAATTGTGTTAAGGAAGCTACCCTTAGCTTATTGAATTGAAGCTTTGAGTTCAATTTTGATCTCATCTGACCCCTGCCCTTCAGTTGAGACTGATTTAACCTTAAGCTTTCACTACTCCCAGATAATGCTTTCAGGTGTCGCTACCCGACTCACTGTACCCCCATGTACGATTTTTTAAATCGAGAAACATCGATCGATTCCTTGACCTGGGGAACGGCATAAAGGGATTTTGATCTCCCTCTCTGTTAGTCGATTTTGTTCTAAGGGAGACGCCACTACCCAATCCAGTGATTCACTCTAGCATATAAACCAGAGAACGACAGTTTATTAGTCTAAAGGGTAACAAATATGTGGAGGACTTTTCTTTTTATATTTATCGCCAGTTTCTTTTTCTGGGTATTCCTACTTCTGAGCTAAAAGGCTACTTAGGAAGAAAACAATCCAAAGAGAGTGCGTACTAAGCCTTGAACCGGTTCTCTCTCTTTCTTACCGCCCTTCCTTAAGCAGGACCCTCCCTTCATTCCGGAGTGAGGAATGGCATGGAATATCAGCTTGTCTTCCCTCCGCGCTCCCCCTTATTCTCCCAGCATGGTTCTGCTGAAGTGGAGGCTCAATCTCTCTCTCTCTAAGCCACTGAGTTTGGAACCTAGGAAGGCTTTGCCCCCCTTTCCCTTTCGAAGCCTGAACTCCGGGGTGGAGGCGTCACCCTTGGAAGCGAAGAAGGAGGCTAGCAGTTCTGTCCAATCGGACTGGCAACCCGATTTTCCAATAAAAAGAGAGCTCTGATGGTTATCTTGTTATAAGCTTTTGGGCTACTTTCTGCTTCATTAAGTGCAACTCCAGTGAGTAAAAAGGCTGCGTCCCAGGCGCTAAGTCTGGACTGCCACTGTGTACTTTCCACAATGAGTCAACTTTTTTTGGAACTGTTTGCTGGTCTCTTTGGAGTTATAGAAATGGTTCTTTGTTGGATGAGGATTTTATTATGCCACATGACCCGGTTGCTTCTATTCTTGCAACTGTTCACAGTTTTGCTGACGCGAGGATGGCTCTAAATGGAATTTCGACTCAGAAGCCAATGCGTGTGGAGAAGCTTATAGGATGGCAGCGTCCGGAGAGGGGTTAAGATTAATACGGATGGTGCTCTCAGAAGAAGTGTTGGGAGAGCTTGTGCAGGAGGTCTTATACGTAATGCTGATTACATCTGGCTTGGTGGTTTTGTGGCTAATATAGGAGTTTGCAGTGTTATGGCAACGGAGTTGTGGGGCATCATCTATGGCATGCGTCTTGCGCGGCAGAAGGGCCTGAGGAAGATTATTGTAGAGTCTGATAATAAAAGCATAGTTGAACTGCTGCACAAGAATGCTAGAGGTAGCAAAAAAAATTTCCAGCTCATTCATGAAGTTGTGACTATGACTACTAGGCTTGGGAGTGGGATGTTCGATTTCAGCATACTCATAGGGAAGGAAACCGTAGCGCAGATCACCTGGCCAATGCTGCTTTCAATTTTCCAATTGGATGTCACAATCTTGATCTTCCTAGAAATGGTCTGCAAGATATTATGAATCATGATGTAATGGGAGTTGCTTTTCCCCGTAGTTGTACCCCTTAATGCTGTATTAGGCGCCTCCTTCTTATTCAAAAAAGACCACTTGTCTACCTAACCGACTACACCACGGGTTGCGCTCCTCACAAACAAGGGTGGATACAACAACCATTCACCCAGATACTCTAGGGGAAGTAGGAAAAAAAAAATGACCGGGGAGGCCGGTTCATTCATAGGGAACAGTCTATTCATTCCTGCCCCTCATTCAATAGGATCGCTTAGCTCTACTTCTCATAAAGTCAATCCCCTGTTTTTTTTCATGGCTTTGAATTGCCAAATATATAGTAAGGTAATGCTTTTCTTTTTTTAAAGTGAATTATAAAATAGCGTAGTATATAGGTCTTTTTTTTCCTTTTTAGGAAAAACTGTCAGTGAAAGCTTTCGTTCCCTTTGATGTATGTGGAAGGGCTCATTGGATTCTTTTATACTGTTGTACCATTGGGTCATGGCTGAAAAGCCTCATTCATGAAAGACGAAACAAAGGGATTTGAAACTAATCTAGCATAGGACGAGTTGTCTTCTTTGCACGACAGGAGCGGAGACATCAGGAAAGTAAGGACTCTTCTAGGATACAGGGAATTACCCATAGCTAACTCTGAAAGGTTCGCAAGAAACTTGTTTAATACGGGAAAGTCACTCTAAAAGCACTGGTTCGCGTAGAACACAAGGAAATAGGCAAGCTCAACAAACAATCAAGTCGGGGTTCGCCTTCCCCTTTTTCCTTCATCTTATGATGTAGTTGTATAGGAAGAATTAAGGCTCGACTAAAAGGGCAAGGAAGCTCGACCGTAGGGAGAGGAGCGGGCGGATCCGAACGACATACCTTTTCAAAGAAAAGCCTTATCGGATTGGAATCGATGACTTAAGCCTCATTCTTTTTGAAAGAGACCCACAATCCCTCTTATCTTTCCCACCGTGTCATCACTTAGACCGCAGCCTCATCGCTCTACTACGACGAACGACTACATTCGATTCATCACCACGCTGTCTATAGCGTTAGGGCCATCCCTACGCAGTCTATAGCGTTATTGAACCGACTATCAAGCTCTATTCCTTCTATCCTAAACAGGATGGTTGGCAGAAAGACTAACACTAAGAAAAGCGGAGAGAAAGAAATCAACCTATGTTAGCTCTACCAAGGTAAGCTCCTTTACTAAGAGCTATTTTATCCTTTTATAGCCTTACCAGGGAAAGCAATAGCCCGAATAAGATGCATACCGCAAGGAGTTCTTTCCCAAAAAAGCAATTAGCTATTCTCCGATCTAGGTCATATTAACCGATTTACCGACATATCCCTCTGAAGACATGGTACGAATGGGATTGAGAAGGAGCTCTTCCCTTTGTCAGGTGCATGGCCATGTTGGCTCTTTCCTTCAAGCAGGGGAAGGAACTGATACGCAAAACTAACAGGCAAGAAAAGCACAAAAAGGACTCCTTAGGCCTAGGAAGGAAGCATTCCAATCGTTGAAAAAACCTTCTTGCTATAGGGCGGGCTTTCATCGGCCTTTGGGATATTGGGATATTGGATTGAATCAGAGAATAGGTTCTTACAGTGCCCGGAATTGGACTAATAGCTTGTGCACACGAACAGGAGGGATCTTTCGTAGTTTTGAACAGAGAGAGGAGGTTTGGATTGACCTTGACCCCGGTGAAAGCAAGCACTTTGGGACTTGGTTTTTGAAATTTCGAACAGTAATCATTCTATACTAGCCAGATCAAGTCCTTTCCTCGAAGGAAAAGCTAAGCTGTTCGTGATTACGCTAAGTAGACGTCCAAAGAGAGCACAACATGTTAATTAAAATGAAAAAGATAGCCCGAGAGAAGGCAAAGCAGTATCGAGCCCCGGGTAGGAGGAGGCACCACTTCCTTTATAGATAGTAGCTGACCGAATGATCGAGCCAATTGGCAGTGGCAGGCAGGTAACCGACTAAAGACAGCATTCCCAGTACGAGCAAAGAAAGCCGGCAGTTTCCCAGCTTACCTTACTACTGGTTCATTCTTAATACAATCCTGCCGTATCCCTACAGCAACCTTATTTCGCACAAATTGCAGATGATCAATAAAAGTTTTTCTTTTCGCCAAATATTAGTAAGGGCCATATGCCTATTACTATTTATTAGGTTAGGTGGGCCGACCTTAGGCTTGACAGCTCGAAGCTTTGTAATAGAGCATCAGCGAAATATTTGAGTAGCCTCTTGGCCGATTACAACGGCACGCTTACTGACAGGGATTATAGATCCTAGACGGCCCCCCCGTAGATCAATTTTTAGCCGAGGTTAGTCCGGCCTTCGCAGGATCGTAACCATGTTTACATTTTAATAGTCGGTCTGGTGATCGACAATCTCTTCAATGACTGCAGAAGATGGTTCTTGTGTGACTGGTCTCAGCACACCCATTTCCCTGAAGCGATCAAAGACTTCTTGGGCAACTTCAAAGTCTACAGTGTAAACCGTAGGTTCACCTTCCGATTCGGGCGCCGTAGTGGTCATGAATATACACCGGCGCTGCTTTCGCGGTCTTGGGAAATGGTTGCTTGTCAATCAACATCTGTTTTCCCTTTTCGGGAAACTTCAGCAAGCCTCCATCAATCTTGTCCTGTATTGCGTGGCGGAAGGCTACGCAGTCAGCTGTGGCGTGACTATTACTGGCATGAAACTTGCATACGGGGTTCTGTCCCTTTAGTGTGTCTAACTGGACTTGATGCTCTGGGGACCCTACTAACCCGACTTTTTCCAAGCAATCATAGATCTCATCGGCCTTTGAGACATCGTACGTGAAGTCACGTGGCCGATTGCCAAATTTGCCTGCAGTCCGCTTCATACCAGGCTTGTTCAGCATGGCAGCCTGATTGGGTGGGGCTTTGCGTAGAGCAAGGCAAAGAACTGGCTTAGTGATCTTGATCTCCGCCACCATTGCATCAAGTCCGAATTGCTCTCTGTAATTAAGTACTAATAGATGCTGCGCTTTTCGAACTGACTTTGCCCGGCCTAAGGAAGGTCAGTCAAGACAGATATTGAATTAGTTGAAAGAGCATTTATCCCATCCCAGTTAATCCAATAATAGCGGATTCATGCATCGAATGCAAGACAAGCAGCTCCTATCGAAAAGGCTTTGAGGTTTAGAATCGCGATACGCTCCCTTACTCTTTTACTGCTGTTACTGCCTTACCTTCTTCCTGTTGATTAAACTCTTTGATGGGAAAATGCCAAACTATTAGTTAAGATATCCACGAGCGCAGAATAGGAGATGGGTCATTTTCACGTGAAGAAGAATAGGCTCAGGCGTCGAAGGGATAATGTAATTATGTTCTTTTATCCCCTGTTCTAGGCGCAATTCGTGGGCAAAGGCGTAGAGCTCAACAAAGAAATTATCGGCTCAAAATAAAGAAAGTAAGAGAAAAAAAGAATGATGAGTAGGAATCAGTAGTGAAAGGCATCATCCGCAGGCAAGGCAGAGGCGAGATCGATCTCAAGTCAAGTTGAAGAACTTCCTTTTAAACTCATTTTTCTAAAGGAAATAACTTACTATTTAGTAATAATTTATTAGGGGTAAAGGCATCTTTATTTGAGTAAAAGAAAGATCTGAGTTTTCCGATTCAACCCGTTCCAGTAAGAGTAAGGGTATAAGCCATAGACGAGCACGCGGAAATGTAGATCAGAGTAAGTAATCCACCATCGTAATCGTACAGTTTCGGAAAGGAATAGACTCTACTCAATATATTGATAGAAGAGGTAGAGGTAGTTAGTCGAGAAAGCAATATACACGACCAACTCTCATATGGAGCAACCTTCTCTCCTGCTCCCGCTTGATAGCAGTCTGTCGGTCTCAGTCCGGTAGACCGTATTGTTTTTCTTCGGAATTTATATTTATTTTAGGGCAAGTTCCTCGTCTCTTTGGTTAGTCCCGCGAATTCGAGAAGTAGGGAGCGGGTGTCAGATGGGTAAAGCAGGGGAAACTCAGCTCGCTTTGTTCATCTTTTAGGAGTTTAACCTCTCAGTCAAAGTTGTTTCGGTCGGTGAGCCTATGTCCTTTATTAAGGGAAGTTTACTTGTCCAATATAAGCTAAGGCCCGTGAGCCTAATCAGTCAACCATACATCGGTCAAAATGGAGATGGAAAGAACCTCAACAGGGTTCACTTCGAGTTAAGATTTAGCCGTTGCAGGAACTGTTCTAGTGGTTCAAGCAGGGTCCCCGAATAAGAATCTTAGGCTTCGTTGCAACGTCCTCCTCGGGGTCTCATGAGGCTATTCTATTTTTTATATTTCGTTTCTCGCGTGAAAGTGGCTCGGCGCTTGAGCGCTGACTCCCTTCTATTGAGGTTACATCTTTGTTCGAAACGTTTGTGTTAATTATATCATTCTTTCAGGATTGAGATGCTTGTGTTAACTATATGACGAATCTTCTTATTGTTTAGCAACAGCCGATTCATACACTAAGTAAAGAGTCCCCGCATTCGTACTCTATTCCTAAGGCGATAGCTCTAGCGGAAAGGCCAACTACTGAATTGGGCTTGGCACATTGAAAGTGATAAACTGAACTTCGATAAGTTGGCGTGAGATGATCAATCCTTCACCCGCCGATGAAACCTTTGTACATTTGGACTACCAACCTAAATTGTTTACAAACTTTGGCTTGATTACCCTGAATTTAACTATATTTTGAGGCTTCAGGAAGAGAAGTCAGATCTTGAGCCCTATTCCTAACGTCAGAGTATAGTCCACTCCCTTGCCTTTCGGGCCTAGACCCTGGCATAGATTCTTAGCTAGGGCGCATTGGATTAGTCGTAAATAGCCTTTAGGGCTATTTATCTCCCCAATATTATATACAGGGCAGGGAGTAGATTCAAGGAGTCTCTGAAAAGGAAGTACACTGACATAGATTGATTACCGACCGCTCCCTTCCTGTGGTTCTGTTCTCCCGGCTTTTCAGCTAAAGTTTGATTCCTCCTGTGGATGTAGTCAATATAAAATCACTGCAGCTCTGGGATCTATTGAGCAAAGAACTTTCTCTGCCATCTAACCTGCGCACTCCAATCAATCTAAAGAAAGGTATGCCTTACCTGATTCACGCACAGCTCTATTCTGCTTTCAATCTATCTCAGAAAG
>NW_027431777.1:0-24123 GCF_044706935.1 Curcuma longa
AGCAGATTCTGATGTTTTTTACTAGTATGTAGTAGTAGTATTTAGTATTAAAAGTATAGGATTCTAAATCCTATACTACAGAGGAAGGCCTTAAGCCAAAAGTCAATATTTGTACATCAAATTCTTAGCCAAATAAGGGTAGCGAGTAGAACTCCATTTCTACATCCATTCCTTAGGGAAATACGGGTAGCGAGCAAATATAAGGGTAGCGAAGAGAAGAGAAGCAAATTGGTACATCCATTTATGAGGCAAATTACGAGGGAAATGTAGAACCAAATGTAGAGGCAAACAACTCAATTTATACAGCCATTGCTTAGGGAAAAGTCAATATTTGTACATCCAATTCTTAGGCATACATTTCTTAGCCAAATTCTTAGGCAAATGTATAAGCTAATTCCGAGGCACAAGTAATCAATTGCTTAGCCAAATTATTAGGCAAACAACTCAATTGGTACATCCAATTCTTAGGCATACATTGCTGAGGGAAATATAGAAGCAAATTCCGAGGCATCAAGTTATGAGGGAAATATAGAAGCTAATTAAGAGGCATCAAATTCTGAGGCATCTATTTATGAGGCAGCGGATAATTCCGAGGCATCTATTTCTGAGGCTAAAGTAGATACAAATTCCGAGGCATCTTATGAGGCTAAAGTAGATACAAATGACGAGGCAAATTACGAAGCTAATTAGGATTGAAGACTCTTGTTTGTACATTTGCAGCTTTTTCAACATAGGATTTAGCTGCTGTTGAGTAAACATAGGATTTCGCTGCTGTAGTAGCAGATTTCGCTGCTTTTGTTTGAGAGTAAACATAGGATTTAGATGCTTTTTCAACATAGGATTTTTATGCTTTTTAGTATTTAGTATTCGTATCTGATTCAGCTGCTTTTGAGTAAACATCGGATTTTGATTGAGTAGTAGCAGATTTTGATGCTTCTAAGTATTTTGATGCTTCTAAGTATTTAGGAGTAGTAGCAGATTTCGCTGTTTTTTACTAGTATGTAGTATTTAGTATTAAAAGTATAGGATTCTAAATCCTATACTACAGAGGAAGGCCTTAAGGCTAAATACGAAACACATTTGTAAATCAATTGCTTAGGGAAATTCTTAGGCAAAAGTAGTCAATTTATACATATCAATTCCTTAAGCACACTTAAGGTAAGCCGGTAAGCTAGTATAGTATTGAAGGGAAAGAGGATTCGTTGGACAAAGGACCAAACGAAGACTCGGGTCTTGGGCTTTTGAGTAGGGGTCAATAATTTTGAGTAGGGGTCAAGAAAAAAGAACCTAGGGCCTTTGAGTTGTTAACCCGTAGTACGCTTTTGAACCCGTAGCTTGAAAACCATTAGTAGGCGACTTAACCCTGAGTACGCTCTTGAAACCCGTAGTAGGCATAGGCACTTTAGAGTAGTAGGCACTTTTGAAGTTGTTGGCACTTTTGAGTTGTAAGTAATTATACTACTAGGGCTAAAGAAAGCATCCAGCTAAGTAGAATTTTAGGCTTAGTTGTCTCTTGGGCTTTTGAGTTTAGGCACGCCGACGCTCGGGGGCTTTAGAGTTAACCCTGGGGTCTGAGCCTTTTCAGTTAGCTCTGCGGCTTTGAAGTCGGGGTAAAGAAAGCAACTGGGGCTTTTGAGTTTAGGCACGCCGACGCTCTTAGGCTTTTCAGTAGGGGTCAAGAAAGCAGCCGACGCTCGGGGGCTTTGAAGCTCTTGGGCTTTGGATTGGAATAGTAGCTGATTTCGCTGCTTTTGAATATTTAGTAGTATATGATTTAGCTGCTTTTGATTGAGTAGTATTCGTAGCAGATTCTGATGTTTTTTACTAGTATGTACTAGTATTTAGTATTAAAAGTATAGGATTCTAAATCCTATACTACAGAGGCAAATTCTTAGCCAAAAGTCAATATTTCTACAGCAAGTTATTAGGCAAATGTAGAAGCGGGAAAAGAACTAAATTGCTTAGCCAAAATTGCTTAGCCAAAAATCAATATTTGTACATCAAATTCCGATTTAAGACTCTTCCTTTCCTTTGCTGCTTTTTCAACATAGGATTTCGCTGCTTTTGAGTAAACATTAGTATTAGCTGCTTTTTCAACATAGGATTTCGCTGCTTTTGAGTAAACATTAGTATTAGCTGTTTTTGATTGAGTAGTATTCGTAGCAGATTTTGATGCTTTTGAGTATTAGTAGGCACTTGAACCCTTAGGAGGCACTTTAGAGTTTAGGCGGCTTCGCCTTTTGAGTTTATACTGGGCTTTGAAGTAGGGGTACAGAAAAGAAGACTGGGGTCTGCCGGCTTTGCAGTTGCTCTTGTTGCTAGGTCCTCGGCTGTTCCTGTTGAAGTTGCTCTTGTTGCTAGGTCTTCGGCTCTTAGGTCTTCGGCTTTTGAGTTTAGGCAGTGTACCTTCGGCTTTTCAGTAGGGTACGGGGTAAAGAAAGCATACTCAGCTCTTGCGCTTTGGAGTTCAGTATTTACTGTTGCTGCTGCTGGTGAGTAATCCTAGTGTAGCTATTGGGGCTGCAGCTGGGGCTGCTGTTGCTTTTGAAGCTGTTTTTGGGGATGCTTTAGTTGCTGCCTTTGGAGTTGCTCTTGGAGTTGCTCTTGTTGTTACCATTGGTGATGCTGCTGGTGCAGTAAAGGATTTCATACTTACGTAGCCTACTGAGTAGGGCACAAGCCCAAACAATATAAATTCTTCGCCTTTTGAGTTTAGGCCGACGCTACTAGGCTGTTCAGTTGTTCCTGATTATACTTAGATTATACTTATAGGGCTAAAGAAAAAGCACCTGCGGCAGTTGAGTAAGCACCTTCGGCTTCCCCTTTTGAGTAAGCACCTTCGGCTTCGGCTTAGGCACCGGCGGCTTCGGCTGTTGAGGCCTTCGGCTTCCCCTTTTGAGTAAGCACCGGCGGCTTCGGCTTCAGCACCGGCGGCTTCGGCTGTTCTTGGTCTTCGCCTTTAGAGGAGGACACAAGTAGGTATGAGCCTTTTGAGTTAGCTCTGGGGCCGGGGCTTTTGAGTCAGCTCGTAGGCTTTGGCTTTTTAGTTAGCTCGTAGGCTTTGGAGTTTAGGCGCTCCGCCCCTTGGGCTTTTGAGTAGGGGTACAGAAAAAAGCATCCTTGGGTCTGCCGGCTGTTGCTTTAAAAGTTGCTCTTGTTGCTAGGTCTTCGCCTGTTGCTTTAAAAGTTGCTCTTGTTGCTAGGGCTCCTAGGGCTGCTACTGTTACTGTTACTAGGGTTGCTACCGTCCTTCTGTTTAAAGAGGTACAACAATTGAGGGTACAAATTAGTTGCTGCTGTTGGAGTTGCCTATAGTGTTGATGCTGGTGCAGTTGCTTAGTAGACTATTTAACCCTTAGATAGGTAGATAGACTCTTTAACCCTTAGGTAGATAGGCTCGTTAAAACCCTTAGTAAGGCTTTTGAAGAGTAGCTACAGGAAATGCAAAACTAGGTTTCGAGTTTTTAAATTTGACTCGACTTTTCGAAAGTTGAAAATAAGTGAATAACTTCCTTGCTTTTAGCTCCACTTGTACAACCTAGTAATAACCTCCTTGGGTTTAAAGAGGTACAAAAGAAGAAGGGTACAAATTTACCTAACTGACAAATTAGGGTCTAGGTCGCACTAAAAAACCAATTATACGGCCACAAACACGCGCTACAACGCGCGTTTGGCCCACTGTTGGGGTTGTTGTTTTGTTTGTTCGTACACGGACCATTAACAAAAAGCAAACTTAGCTGTTACAGATAGAGGAGCGTAAACCGTTCCTAGGGTTTTGTTATTATAGTATGGCCTTGGGTTTCCACTCTAAGTACAATGAGTAGCTATTAGAGTTCGAGTTAGCTATTAGAGTTCGAGTTAGGGGTTGAGTTCGAGTTAGCTATTAGAGTTCGAGTTAGGGGTTGAGTTCGAGTTAGGGGTTCAAGATAGAGGAACCTAAACCGTTCCTCGGGTTTAAACCGTCCTTCGGTTTTGTTATTATAGTATGGCCTCGGGTATCAACTCTAAATACTATCGAAGGTCAAAATTGGTACAACTAATAAAGAGCTGGGTAAAGCACAGGAAAGAAAACGAATTCTACAGCCCCATACCTATAAGTTCGCGCGCGAGAACCACGGTTAGAGGTACTGGTGGACAAAGCAAAGGGACAGGGGACACTAAGAAAAAGAGCTACGCCGGTGTTCCAGTTAGGTAGGCGAGTCAGGTAGCCAATTTAGGTGTTCCAGTTAGGTGTTCGAGTTAGAGGATCAATTTACGATATCAATTTAGGTGTTCCAGTTAGGTAGGCTAGTTAGGTGTTCCAGATAGAAGAACGGTTGACCTTCCTTGTGTTTAAGATAGAGGAGTTAGGTTATATAGTATGGCCTTCGGTTTTTGACCGAGGAGTAAGACCTTCCTCGTGTTTCAACAGGCCTTGGGTATCAACTCCACGTAGCTATCGAGGGTACAATCTATAACTGAGAAATTGACGTACAGCGACGGGGCACAAAAAAGAATTATAAGGACTACAGCGCGCGCTACTTAGACCGTTAGAGCTAGTCTTGGGGCGCCGGACGTAGACCATTAATCAATCAAACCTGTACTCTGCCTTTGGCGCTTACACGTCCTAAAGACTGCTGTTGCCCAGGCCCTAGTTGTACTTGCTCTAGTTGTCCTTCAAACGGCCCGGGTTGGCCTTGGCCAGGGCCTGTACACCCACGAAAAGAGGTTAGGCAGAGGTAAAGGGACGAAAAAAAAGTAAGGAGAGAATTTCCAGAAGTCAAAATTAGGGTCCAGCGCGAACTAAAAAACCAACGCAGAGGCCACAGAATCGACCTACAACCGCGTTTTGCCCTACTGTTGGGTGTTTTTTGGTGTTCTGTTCATGCACCATTAACAAAAAATCAAACGGCAAAGTAATAAACTTCCCTTTAAAAAACAATAAAGAGAAAATCAAAACAAAAAGATAAAATAAACATTTTCAAAAGGAGATAAATAGCCCCTTTGGCGTAGACTAACTGTATATAATATAAGATAAGTACCTCTGCTACGCAGAGGCATATAAATAGCCAAAGGGGCTATTTACGACTAATCCGAATGGAATTTTTTCAAATAGAAAGATTTATGCGTTTTCCCAATCCCAATCAACTGAGCTATCTATCCAATTTTCGTATCAAGTTCAATTTATTTCAATCGAATTGAAAAATTTAATTTTGACGAGGATTGAATAACTTTTTTCATTTTCTCTACCCATGCTCATTTTCTCTCTTTTTCATTTCTAAATAGCACTCGAGTGAACTTCAGAGCTTGAATTCGACGTGTCTTCTTAGGCTCCTATAACCGGCTTCACGGGACCGCAGCCCACTACTGTGAAGCGCTACTGGGTAGAGCTTTATCGATCTACTTGAATGAAATTGATTCACATTCGACTCTTATAACCACTTATTATTCAATGAAATTCTTTAGTGCCAGAAAAAAACATCAGCAGTAAGTGAAGAAAAAGCTTTTATATTGATTTTTTCGTTTTGAACGAGTTGCATATTGATCAATCTTTCTCCGCGGAATTATTTTAGGGGGCCAGTTCGCTAAAAGAAAACGAAAAAATAAAGATTTTTCAAAAGCTTTTCAAATAAATATTTTCTTTAAAAGTTGTACTTCCCTTTTCGCCTAAACTTCATTTTCGCTAATGAAATCGTCCATAAGTTCGATAAAAGTTGTACTTCCCTTTTCGCCTAAACTGACTTTTAGCAGGGAACTTACTATATATTTCAACAGAATTTAGAAAAAGTTGTACTTCCCTTTTCGCCTAAACTGACTTTTAGCAGGGAACTTACTATATATTTCAACTCAATTTCGCAAAAGTTGATCTCCTATAGCGAATTATTGATTTTAGGGCCATTAAAATTTTATTTTCCATAACAAAATAAAATATTGATTTTCTCAAATTTAATTTTGTCTTTCTTGAATTCGACTAAAGTTGAACTTACCGTATTTTGAGCCTAAAGTGCATTTGCCCGGCGGGCCCCATATATTAAGATATTAAGTCGTGCTAGGTATTTCTTTCCCCTAAAAAAAACTTCTAATAAATTATGAACTCTACGGGTGTTGCTGGGTGAAAGGTTCAGAAAGAGTCCTTCTGTTCTAGGTGAAAGTGAGCTATTTACTAGATTTTTGGGGCCTCGGCTTCGGCTTCTGAGTAGGGTAGGGGTCTTGTTGGGTCTTCGGCTTTGGAGTAGGGCTAAAGTAGATAAATTAGGAATGAACTCTTTTCTACCCCTATCGTAGCTCACGTCTAACTCATAAACCCTTCAGGCTCCCCTTGGTCGTGCTTACGTCTACAAATCGTACTTAAGGTAGATGACTAATCCGATCGCCAAATATATATACAGGGGCGTAGCAGAGGAGATAAATAGCCCCAAGAAGATAAATAGCCCCAAAGGCCCCCCATAATATTAAGTTAAGTTCTAACTGTATATAATATAAGAGTTGTACCTCTGCTACGCCTCTTTGAGTCGAAAATAGACCCAAAGGCTAAGGAGATAAATAGCCCCAAGAAGATAAATAGCCCCAAGAAGATAAATAGCCCCTTTGGCCCTACCTGTATATAATATAAGTTCTAATCAGCCTGTATATAATATAAGATAAGTACCTCTGCTACGCAGAGGCATATAAATAGCCAAAGGGGCTATTTACGACTAAGTAGACTAACTGTATATAATATAAGAGTTGTACCTCGGCTACGCAGAGGCATATAAATAGCCAAAGGAGATAAATAGCCCAAAAGGCGTAGACTAATCCGCCTTACTATAATATAAAGACCTCAGCTATGCTGAGTAGAGAAATAGCCTTTGGGGCTATTTACGACTAATCCTCTATTTACGACTAAGTAGACTAACTGTATATAATATAAGAGTTGTACCTCTGCCACAACTTACTATATTTTTGGGGCATATAAATAGCCTTTGGGTCTATTTTCGACTCACAAAGAGGCATAGCAGAGGTCTTTCTATTTTAGTAAGATGGTTTATTCTACTTAGTCTACAATAGCCCCTTTGGCTAAGGAGATAAATAGCCCCAAGAAGTAAATAGCACCAAAGGCCCCCCATAACATTAAGTTAAGTTCTAATCTGCCTGTATATAATATAAAGACCTCAGCTATGCTGAGTAGAAGAAATAGCCTTTGGGGCTATTTACGACTAAGTAGACTAATCCTACTAAATATAAGATAAGTACCTCTGCCACAACTTACTATATTTTTGGGGCATATAAATAGCCTTTGGGTCTATTTTCGACTCAAAGAGGCATAGCTGAGGTCTTTATATTATAGTAAGGCAGATTAGAACTTAATATTATGAATGTAGGGCCTTTGGGGCTATTTATCTTCTCGGGGCTATTTATCTCCTTAGCCAAAGGGGCTATTTACGACTAAGTAGACTAAAAATTATAGTAAGGGCGCCAAATATATAGTGGGGCCGCCATACTATAATATAAGTTCAAATATATATACCTAAAAAGAAAGTAAATTCCGCAACTATTCAACCCTGTATATATATTGGGAAAGATCTACCCCTATCGGTCGTACTTACTCACTCGGCCCTCCCTTTTTCTCCCGATAAGTTGAAGCAGAAGTAGATTCCACAGTCGTTTCCTCCTTGTTGTTGGATTCCGCATTGGTGGATTGTATTACAAAAGAAAGTCCGTTCCCTTCTCCGTCTTCCCGCTTTCAAGTCTTCAAGTCAGAGTTTCTGCGGAATTTATATTTATTTTAGGCTTGTAGATCCTCAATTGGTCTTTTAGAAGATTAGGCAAGAAGTATGACGCCAGTGGTACTAAGGTCTAAATCGATAACCGAAATTGGATATCTCTCTTACGCCTCTACTTCTTTATTTATTTAATTAGGACTTTCGAGATGATAAGATCAACATCATGGACTTGCTCTTGCAGCTCCTGGAACATCTCCAGACCAGAGTCACAGTCTTCCTGCCACGGTAGTGGTCCTATGGCCCAATCGATGACAGGACTAGGTTACCGTATGCCAATTTGATTGTTGGATTGGACAGGGAGAAGCGGAAGACTTCCTGGCCATACTGCCACTTCCCTAGTAACTTTCCTTACTTATTCTTACTCTCTGGCACTAGACTAGGGGGGTCACTTCGCTTGCCTAATGCTCTTCCTTGTCTTGGCTTGGTACCGGGAATGGACGAACATCTGATTCACCAATAGGCATATTACGAAGAACAATATAAAGTGCCAATCTCAACTTCTATCTTCTCACCTCGTTCAGTCTTGATGGCGGATAGTTCAATGTATGCTCGATTGCTAGTAGTTGGAGGGAGAGTTCGAAAACCCACACTCAGTTACTTTTGATTTTTCAAAGGCAGAGCTTAACCTTTCCTCAACTCCTGCAGCCTCTTGGTAGATAGGGCACTCCCCTTTCTTAGCGCAGGATAGACTTTCCCCTTTTCATAAGACCCACGGAGCGGTAAGCATTCAAGCCCCTTTACTAGGTTGGAGCAAGGTAAGCATTCAAGCCCCTTTACTAGGTTGGAGCTATGAAGCCCTTCCTTCAGCTGGTGCGCAGGTTTGGAACCCTAACAACGATACTCAAAGGGTCAGGTCAACTCACTGCTTCTATCGCCTCTCCATTCCCTCCTTCACTTCAGCTTCAGGTCGACAAAGGAAGATTTCATTGTTTGAGATCATGCGCTACCTGCTCTTTTCTCCTATAAATTCAAATGCATAGCCAATTTTCTTCAAAGAACAATACCCAGGTGATAAAGACCGTGGGATAGGCGCAGGTGTGTACGCAGCGATTTAGGTGAAGACGGAATCCAGGGATCAAGTGAAAACAAAGCAAGACGCGCATCTATTCCGCCTAAGAGGAATTAGGAGCTAACTGCAGAAAAGCTATAAGGGTAAAGAGCTTGTCTCAGCAAGTGATTGGGATTGCCGACGAGGTCTAGAGCTTAAAGCTCGCTTTTCACTATAAAGCAAAGCACGGTGCTAGAAAGAAGGGCAGTGGATCGGTCAACACTTCCACCACTTTTGAGAGATGATTTACTTTACGCACCGGATACTATTCTACGAGTGCAACCAAGGAAAGATAATAAGAAAGAGCTGCTACTTACTCTCAAGGGACTCTTCATTATATAAGGCATTGATTGCGCTCGCTTGAGTGCTAATTGAGGTAATATTGGAAAGATCGAGCTTGAGTGCTCATCTCTTTCTGAAGAACTCTCACATGGAATGAACGATAAGCATTGAATAAGGCACCTTCTATTAAGTGGCGAGGCTAAGAAGGAGACGAGTCAGAGGCGAGGAGAGAGTAGCCAAAGGGAAGAAAAGGTGAATCGTTCCTGTCCTCGAACGATTTGAATAATGAACTCGGATTCACGAGGGCTTCCAAATGACATATTGGCCGTACGAGTGCTTTTCGCGCGTAGCTCTTTCGGAAGCTTCCGGTTGAAGCAAATCCTCTTCTCTTTTCATACTTGATTAAGGTCACCCGCAGGGCTAAAGTCACTCTTTTGAATCCAGGGATTTGAGTTGCTTTCACGGGCTTCACTTATAGTCATAAGTGCCTTTCTCGCACATGATGTGCTTTTTTCCCAGGGCTAAAGAACCTTTCTTCCCCGAGTTTACTCTTTCTTGTACGCGAAAGGGGCATATAGCGATTAAGAGCTTTCAAGCCTATGCCTAGACCGATAGGAATGGATTAGTCTGCTCTGACCTTGGGACCTTTGCCTAAGTCCCGTCGCTCATTCACTCTTTCCATTCTTTGACTGGTGCAATTCGCCGAAGTGTTGGAAATGGAGCCACCTTGACTCCCTCCGGATATACGCCTCCTGAGTGGTCTCTTGCTTCCGGCCAAGTTCAACTTCTACTCTACTCTCGCAAAGGGATTCACTCTTCACAGCTGGAAGTGACTCACATCCAGAGTAGTTCACTCTTATTGTGAGGAGCTTCCATCATCGACATCAGCGTACCCTTCGACCGCAGGGACGCGCAGTAGCGACAGGAGCATCACCCGGGGCCGAGCCCCCCTAGGACGAGTCTTCAATTCCTTGATAAGGCATTGGCCCACCGGGCAATACGAGAGCATTCGACTGAGCCAAAGGCCTCGAGCTAGCCCTAGGCACAAGGTCCCGAGCCGCCCCGGCGCCCGAAGAGAACGCGGGAGCTAAACCCCAACCCAAGGGCAAGGCCCAGAGCCCAATAAAAGGGCGGGGGAGGTCAAGTAGTGTCGAGCGCGAAATACCATTATCATTCGCAGCAACTTATAGTCAAGTGCCTGCAAAAGTAGTAGTTCCTAAAATATAGTAAATTGTATAAATGCCCCACAAAGAAAAATACCATAGATAAGATACCATTTACCATTAAGATGAAGATTCAAAACAAAGATATGAAGAGAAGGAAGACAAGACCACACCAAGATCAGTAGTGAGCAATCAATCCTATGCCGATGAGACCGAGAGGCAAGCGCTCTCACTTCCACTCTTCTTCCTCCCTCAGAGCCAAGAAAAGAACTTGAACAAAGAAAGAAGACGGGACTTGAACTTGAACACTTCGAAGAGTTCGGCTGGACGCATGGAAAGGTGTCAGGCCAGGATCGGATTTCGTTCTTTGCGTCACCGCTCCTAGTTACGTAGAAAGCACCGCGTAGTGGGGATAGGGGTTAGGGGCATAGTCACGGGCTCTATTTCTTCGCTTCCTAACGGCGGGTCTTAGTCGAGGAGATCCTCCAGGATCCAGTTTGAAGCGAAGTCGGACAGTTCGCTTGGTGGGCATTCACAGAAGAGTGAATTAGTTTCTCCCTGCTTCCTCCTCTGTTGGCCTTCTCCGCTTATCTAACCCCGACTCCACTCCTTGAAGTGATGAGGAAGGTAGGCACCGACATAGCTATGCATGATGAGGGCCAAGGCTCTCTTTCCTGCCAGATTCCCCATTAGCAGATAGACAACGAGATCTAGTATAGACCGCCCGGCAGATAGAAGAGCGCAATGACACTAAAGTAGTAGTCGCTGGGCCACATTGCGGTAGGGCAACCACAAATAGAGGTTGGTCCCGCCTCAGATCAGACGAGAGAAAGAAGGCCCGCTTGGATCCTCTAAAAACCTAAACCCCAAGGGCCAGGCACAGTCAATAACCGAAGAGTATAGTTCGCTAGATCTCTCTTGCCCGGTCCAGTAGCACCTCTGGCTTGCTGCTCCACACCTGTGCCCCGTCCGACTTCGTCCTTACTTCATTCGGTCCTGCCGCACGTAGCTCCGCGGGTCTAAATAAAGAGTTCCACTTCTTAGCACAGCTGTAGTAAAGTAAAGTAGGCAAAGTTATAGTGCAGTGCCTTAGCAGTCTTTCATCAATCCATTTTTAGCATTGGTAGGATGTGCTCATTGGAGGACATGGTAGGAGGTTCATCTGCTCGGGTGGATTGATGGTCGTTCCACAGGCCCCACCACTCCCTGGCATGCTCTACCCGGGAGTAGGATAGCGGACCTGGGATGCAGTATTCGCTACCCGGCCCGGGCCCTCAACTCAGATATTAGATATGGGGAAAGCAGAGCGTGGGGGAAAAGACTCTAAGCGAACGAGAGCGAGCGTTCAAGTCTCCATCTTTCCAATGATCAGAGAGTCATTTAATATAGATCTATATAGGCCGAGAGCCTTCAAACTCTCTTTCTCACTCGGCCCTGGTAAGCTATGGACAGTATTCGTGGCTAGGTTCCTCGCTTCTGTTGAAATGGATAGAGTCCGGGCATCTGGACTGGTCAGAGTAGCTAGAGCGATCTGAACGCACATAAGAAGACAGATAGTTGCCGCCAGAATAAAGAGAGCTGGTCTCGACGTGTGCAGAAGAAAGATAGTTGGGTCTCGACGATGCTTGATAGTCGGATAGGGCTGAGGTTAGCTATGAATCTTGATTAGGCTAGGCGGTTTAGTGCAAGGAGCGAAGCGAAGTCGAGGAATTGATAGGACGGAGAGCCGAAGTAGTTGGAGCGAACGATAAGTTTAGCAGAGAATGTGATGCCTAGCAGCAGACTATTCTTGGCCGAGAATGTTTGTGATGCTTCCTTTCACTCGACCCCACTACTGGTACTCTTAAGTGAGATCATTCCCCACGTAGCGGTAGGCGAATAGGTGACATGACTAGAAGTAGAAGAGAAAGAAGGGACAGTTCCATGAACGAATCCAACATGTGCGAAGTCGAAGGCCTAAAATATATTAAATTGTGGAATGAACGAGCAAGAGTGAACTACCAATTGAAGCTTGTTCCATGAACGAATCCAACATGTGCGAAGTCGAAGGCAAACAAAGACAAAGCAGATCCATTACTTGTAATTATTTGGCAAAATCTTACAAGTGAATTCATTACTTGCCATTCTTTGACACATGTTCATCCGAACTAGCCAGATCCTTTATGGGACCAACTATCGCATGGAGCTCGCTGATTCGATCTCACTATAGAGCGAGAGAGCTTTAGACTACTTAAGTATCTATCATAAAGCAACCAATTATTGAATGTTGAGCAATAAGATGAGTTCATTTCTAGTTGAGCAATAAGATGAGTTCATTGAATGATGAAGTAGTGATTGAGGCAACTACTATAGTTGAGCATATATGAGTTCATATAGATATATCTAGAGATCCGATCCCACATAGATATCTAGATGGAATCTCAGTCGAGTTATATTTGCGAAGTCGGTCAGCCACTCCTCATACAAGGGAAAGACCCAGGAACCTTTAGCCTATCCAAGTCCTCCAGGATTCTTCCCCGGGACCATCTCGCCGTCACACTCCACACTGAGCGAGCACAGGGGACAGGCGGAGCTCAGCAGCTAGCAGCAGTTCGGCATTGGTGTCTTGTGTGAATCAGTCATTGGTGGGAGTCGTCTCTTAGGCATGGGACAGAGTGGAATCTCAGATCGACCAGACAAGTGCAGCGCGGCAGAAAGAGAATAGAAGTGGAGCGCGCAGGCCAAACTAAGCATTCAAAGAAAGATCAGTCGGCGAGGGCAGAGAAGATCGAACAATGATTCGAAGTAAGGATCGCAGCATAAAGTGCGAAGCGGGGCTCACTATATGAGGACCGAGAGAGGAGTGGGCCGCAGAGAAGTTCCCATGGCAGCACTACTGGAGCAGAGCCGGGACGAATCCCATCACAGCACTACTGGAGCAGAGCCGGGACGAATAGAGCACAGAGGCGGGACGAATAATAAGAGAGAACATAGCATAGTCTGCATATTCGCAGGACAACTTTCTATTTAATTTAATAGAGCAAAGATTTTTGAAAGATCAAAGATGGGAATACTGATTTGAATATGAATCTAGAGATAGAGAGATCCCTTCTTTCTTCATATGATAGAGGAAGGAGCGAGGACGTGGCCAGGCGGCATAGGCCAGATCTCTTTCATGCCAGGCCTCTCACTAAGGTCGGCTCGACTTCGCTTCCGCTTTCATGCCTATGAAATTCAAGAAGGTCGGTTTAAGGGCTCGCTCTACTTCTCTCTGCTGGCTGCCTCTCATTCATGCCTATAGAGAATTCCCAAGTTCATGATGTGGGAAGAAGGGACTGGACTCCTATGGTCTGAGACCGAAGTGAGGAAATTCATTCCCGTGACGAGTGGCATGCGATCTAGGAGGCAGGAACGACAGTGAAGTGACGTAGCGACATATCGTAATCTGATTCTCCTCTTCTCAAGTGTAGGCGTAATCAAGTGTAGGCGTAATCTTCTTCTCCTGTAGTAGGTATGATCTTCAAGTGTAGTAGGTATGATAAGTGAGATACAGTAAGTAGGGGATAGAGATCAGATCAATTCAGAATTCAGAGTAGGCTTAGTTAGATAAGATCACAAGGAGGAGTAGGCTTAGATAAATAAGATCACAAATCAGAGAACAAAGACAAGGGGAGAACGAAAGACGGAATGCGGCAGTGCATTGCTCTTCTAGGCCCGCTCCATGCGGTAGTCATGCACTCATTCAGAAGCAAATGCACTCATTCAGAAAGCGAAGTCGAGCTCCGTCTTTATCCTCAGTTGGAGCGAATCCTCAAAGCAAACCGCCAAATATATATACAGGGCCGCCTTACTATAATATAAGTTCCCACGTCCATGCCTTCAAAGTCTGAAACTACCGAACGAAAGAGAACTCGCTCAACTTAGAATAGTACGCGAAGTCGAGAGAGCAAGCGAGTGCAGTGGAGCGGAGCGGGCCCTTATCAATGTTGCTTCGCCGACCGAGCCCTCCTATGAGGAATGGAATGAACGAGCCAGCGAGCACACCTTGATTGATGACTAGCGGAGTTTCAGAGAGCCTAGCTGAGTTGCTCAGTCCTTGATGAAGAGAGAAAGGGACGGCTCGATAAAAAGCGTTCGACTAGCATATAGCATCTGTGAAGCACTACTGAAATCCGATTCAATCCTCTTAGACCCATTGGACTGAAACTATCTGCTCCACTATTAGAGCAGACCTTCGCCAATCAAAGTAGTTCTTTAGCTTTGATTCGCCCTAAGGATGACCGGCGAGGCGGGTCAGCCCAAATGACCACTATTGCCAAGCACATAAGGCTCCCGTAGCTACTCTATCTCAGCTTAATTCATACTTGACTTGCTTGGAGAAGATTGGCTCATTCATTATAACGCAACACATACTTGAGCAAAATCCTCGAACTGTTGGGCAAGCGAAGTCAAAGGCACTCCGCAAAGAAGCGAAGTCGAAATGCAAGAATCTGGCTCGCTCATTCCGCTCGCTGGGTTCAAACCCCAAACTACCTAATTTGCTTGCCACTCGTGAGCGCATTCATTGCATTCCTCTATCCAGTGCCTGCTATCGCTGTTGCATTCCAACATGTCATTGTTTGGCAAATTGAACCAAAGCAGATGCCAATGTGCGAAGTCGAATTCACTATGCTTTGTCGAAGAGAAAGAGCGAAGTCGAAGACCTCTACTGCTATGGAGAACTATCATAAGATGGCTTCGTGAACACTTTCCTTTCGAAGAGCCAGTAGTCGCTCCGCTAGTGACTCCGAGTCGTGTTGCCACTCTTGAAGAGCCTGCTCGTTTGCGCTGACTTCTACTACCTTCCCCCCTGAGGTCCAGCGCATAGACCAGTCCTTGAATGAAAGTAGTCTTCACTTCGAGCTTGAATCTCTTCTCGTTTTGTTTACTTCGTCTTCTTTCTCGGTTTACTTCACTTCTTGCTCAAGAGGTTGTCTTTGAGGAATGCTATGAAAGCGCTCAAGAGTGCAAGGAGGAAAGCAGCTATTCTAGCGCTCAAGAGTGGAAAGTGTGGAATGCTGGCCTGCCTCGCTTTCTTCCTTCGAGCTCAGCTCTTGAGTGTCAAGTAGAATGAGTAATGAGTAGGTATAACGAGTAGGTATAACGCGTGAAAATGGAGGATGAAAAGAGTTTGAACCCAGCGAGCGGAAGGTCCCGTGAATTGAATGTCCCACTAGGAGGAGCCAAATAGAGACTGTAGATGATGCTTATCTATGCCATATGGAAGGAACCCGGTTCGTCTACTTGCTTTGTCCAACACGAGATTCCTCTTCTTGTAATGCAACTTCTGTGGAAATCCCTATGGTCTACTTTTCTTTGCCTCACTTGAGTTTGTTCCTTCTCCACCCTATATGGTCTCACTCTTCAGTGGTCGAAGAGAATCCCGTCTGACTTGAACAAGAGACCTTGACGGCCGTGCCCGGCACCTTGTCATTCCTGCAGTGCTTTAGTTGATGTCCGTGACTCTAGTGCCTCAACCGAGTACGAGATGATCCGTCCCTCAGATCGCTGTCCGCGCAACGACTCCTATATGAGCTTCCCCAGCAAGTAGTAGAGTATCGCCAGCAACAGATAAATTTGTCGATCGCCCTACCCGCAAAAACAAGTCGCCATGAACGATCCGAAGGAGAGAGAAGAAGAACGAACGAGCAGCGCCTCCGAGGAAGAAGGACGCGTAGCACCTCTACGAACTGCCCCAAGACAGGAATGATGATGAATTTGACTAAGACTAAGCTTCCTTCCCATCTCGACCAATCCTGCATCTCTGCTCTACGATTCGATCCGGGCTAAATAAAGAACCTACTGGACTCCTAATTCCTGGTCCTCCCGATAAAGATGGATAAGGGCAATTTCTTTTCTCCATCTTTATCATCTTGCTTGGCCATACTATAATAATTTGGTGGGGGGAATCTTTCCCAGCGAGCGGGATGAGCGAGCCAACCTTAGCAGTGAAATTCCTTTGCCATCCGCTCCCGAGTCCTTTATGCGCATGACGGCGCTACTGTAATGATAAAGCTAGAGGCCTGGCCACTGATCACTTGAATATGGCTGCTATTGCTTCCATTAGCCGATGGAGATAACAGAAAGCGAAAGTCGGGGAAGAGAAGATGACTCGTAGCGTAGTAGAGGACCGTAAATGAATCGTAGTAGAGGGAAAGCGTTCTATAATTATAATTGCCCGTCCTCTCTTAAAATTAGTCCTTGAATTGATTGGCCTAGTGTACTTTCTGGCCTAACTTGTTTACTCCATGACTGAGAAGCCCCCTTAGCTGCAATCTGATCCGACTCCTTTCTTTTTCGATATGCACTCCTATTTCTTCCATTCTTCTTTCCACTCTATGCTTATTTAAGTTCCTTTCCTTTCACTTCCACATGAAAGCATAAACAATCCATCCTTATTGTAGTGAGCCCAGTCAAAGTAGGTAGATTCGTTCGCACCCTCTTCTTGATTCAATTCCATGACTCTCTAAGCTCATGCAATTGGGTAAAGGACCTCTCTGGCACCTGCGATCAAAGTCTAGGATCTCCTCGCGCCCACTCTCCTCTAGCCGAGTCGGACTTCCCACGCCCAGGCAACTCAATTCAGAAAAGGGCCTCTGCTCTGAACGTAAACCAAATAGCCAGCCGGTCGGAACATTCTTCCACCCGAAAGGTGGTCGAGCAGTAATAAGAAACGTAGCGAGTCCAGAAAAAGATAGGTCGACTTCACACGATGCTACTGCAACAGGAAATGAATCCCAAGCAGAACCGGTCGAGCTCAATCACCCTCTTCCCGCTTCACCCTCCCTTCTTTCCCTAGGTCGAATAAATGAATGGCATACTTTCTCCTACTTACTTTAAAAGTTAAGCTTTATCGAGTCGAGTCGGCACATCACATATAGTCATTTGTCCGGTGTGGGCAGTATCTCATTCAAAGGCTAGTGCAAGAATGAACTAATCATACTTAATTTCTTCCTCAACAAGGCTAGGTTGTGGATGGCTACATCTAATCTGAGGGTCGGCGAAGGCCACGAACTCACATACTTTACTCAAGCCAGGGGCGAATGCAACGGCGAGATGTGGAGTTGGCTTCCCAAAATCCACTACCATTTCCATGAGTCGGGGCCTGAAGCTCTACGGTCGAGGAAGGGCGAGTCGGGCTGGTAGTGAATGAAGAGCGGAGTACTGATGAAACTACTACTGATTCAACATAGAGAAAGAGCTGGTCGACATAACTCTACGAGAAAGATCAAAATAGTTCGCTCCACTCATCTGAACAGTAGTCGAAGCAAGCTCTACTAGACACTCGATGCAGAATAGGGAGAAAAATCCCCCTTCGCTTTCTGAACCTCCAATCAGTCGACCATTAGCCACTATTATTGACCGATGGTATGGAGCAGCGAGCCCACTTTCTACTATGGGGCTACTTCCTCTATTCTACAAGGAAGCCATTCACTATCCCTCTGGAAGACCCGACCCTGATTGCATTGGGCCTTGTCCACCTCGCATTCAACAACTAGAAGGCCCTTTCTACGTCCACCTCGCATTCAACTATAGGGCCTTGTTTGTCCTCCACTAAGATCAAGCCCCTTCTCTATTGGTCGTGAATCCCCGCATTGCAAATAAGATCTGATTGAACGAATGGGGAGCGAGAAAAATGCTGCTAATCTTCTATCTCAAGCAAATTATAGTATTGCGTTAATGGACTATAATACTACTATAATAAGTAAGTAGTCGAATATCTTCATGGCATATAATACTGGTATTCTATATAGAATAGAATGAGTCGTGCCTGCAAAAGTAGTTCAATTCAAAAAACTACGAAAGATCTAACCCCAGCAACAAGTCTACAATGGCACGCATACCTACGTCTAACATGGCAGGCAGCAACAGGTCGAATATTGACAATGGCACGCATACCTACGTCTAACATGGCAGGCAGCAACAGGTCGAATATTGACAATGGCACGCATACCTACGTCTAACATTAAGTACCATGAACTCTCTCAGCACCAGTTCGTTCATGGCGTCGGATTAGAACTTATATGTATGGCGGAATTTAGATTGATTTTAGGGAATTGACTATATTTTTGGGTATTGGGAACTTATATTATATACAGAACTTAACTATATCCCTAAAATAAAGTCAACATATAGTTAAGTTCTGTATATAATATAAGTTCAAATATATGGCCTAAAATCAATCTAAATTCCGCCTGTATATAATATAAGTTCAAATATATGGCCTAAAATCAATCTAAATTCCGCCAAAGGAGATAAATAGCCCCAAAGGCCCTGCATTCATAATATAAGTTCTAATCCGCCTGTATATAATATAACTCTGCTACCCCTGTTAGTCGTAAATAGCCCCAAAGGCTATGCAGAGTAGATAAATAGCCTTTGGGGCTATTTACGACTAAGCCTAAAATAAATAGAAAGGAAATAAATAGCCCCTTTGGCCCTACATTCATAATATTAAGTTCTAATCCGCCTGTATATAATATAAGTTCCTCTGCTATGCAGAGTAGATAAATAGCCAAAGGGGCTATTTACGAAAGGAGAGAAATAGCCCCTTTGGCCCTACTTACTATAATTAAGTTCTAATCCACCTGTATATAATATAAGTACCTCTGCTATGCAGAGTAGAGAAATAGCCTTTGGGGCTATTTACGACTAAAGGAGAGAAATAGCCCCAAAGGCGTAGACTAACTGTATATAATATAAGATAAGTACCTCTGCTACGCAGAGGCATATAAATAGCCAAAGGGGCTATTTACGAAAGGAGAGAAATAGCCCCTTTGGCCCTACTTACTATAATTAAGTTCTAATCCGCCTTACTATAATATAAAGGCCTCAGCTATGCTGAGTAGAAAAATAGCCAAAGTATTTACGACTAAAGGAGAGAAATTGCCCCAAAGGCGTAGACTAACTGTATATAATATAAGATAAGTACCTCTGCTACGCAGAGGCATATAAATAGCCTTTGGGGCTATTTACGACTAAGCCTAAAATCAATATAAAGGAGATATTTACCTAAAATAAATATAAAGGAGATATTTCCCTAAAGAAAGATAAATTCTATAATAAATTCCCAATATATATACAGGGCCGCACTTACTATAATATAAGTTCTAAAATTTATTATAGTATGGCGAACTTACTTAAGGAGGGCACGCAATACTGTAATTGGAGGGTAGGGAGTCCGATAGGCTCGACTATAAGGGAGAGAAGAGGGGCGAATTTACTGTAAAGGAGATAAATAGCCCCAAAGGCGTAGACTAATCCGCCTTACTATAATATAAGTACCTCTGCTACCCCTTACTATATATTGGGCAGAGAAATAGCCTTTGGGGCTATTTACGACTAAAGGAGAGAAATAGCCCCAAAGGCGTAGACTAATCCGCCTTACTATAATATAAGTTCCTCTGCTATGCAGAGTAGATAAATAGCCTTTGGGGCTATTTACGAAAGGAGATAAATAGCCCCTTTGGCGTAGACTAACTGTATATAATATAAGATAAGTACCTCTGCTACAACTTACTATATTTTTGGGGCCCAATATAAAAGTAAGTTAATAGCCTTTGGGGCTATTTACGACTAAAGGAGAGAAATAGCCCCAAAGGCGTAGACTAATCCGCCTTACTATAATATAAGTTCCTCTGCTATGCAGAGTAGATAAATAGCCTTTGGGGCTATTTACGAAAGGAGATAAATAGCCCCTTTGGCGTAGACTAACTGTATATAATATAAGATAAGTACCTCTGCTACGCAGAGGCAGAGAAATAGCCAAAGGGGCTATTTACGAAAGGAGATAAATAGCCCCAAAGGCGTAAACTAATCCGTCTTACTATAATATAAAGACCTCAGCTATGCTGAGTAGAAAAATAGCCAAAGTATTTACGACTAAAGGAGAGAAATAGCCCCAAAGGCCCCCCATAATATTAAGTTAAGTTCTAACTGTATATAATATAAGATAAGTACCTCTGCTACGCCTCTTTGAGTCGAAAATAGACCCAAAGGCTAAGGAGATAAATAGCCCCAAGAAGATAAATAGCCCCTTTGGCGTAGACTAACTGTATATAATATAAGAGTTGTACCTCGGCTACGCAGAGGCATATAAATAGCCAAAGGGGCTATTTACGACTAAGTAGACTAACTGTATATAATATAAGATAAGTACCTCTGCCACGCCTCCTTAGAGTCGAAAATAGACCCAAAGGCTATTTATCTTCTCTGCATAGCAGAGGTATTTCCTTTTTAGTAAGATGGTTTATTCTACGCCTTTGGGGCTATTTATCTCCTTAGCCTTTGGGTCTATTTTCGACTCACAAAGAGGCATAGCAGAGGTCTTTCTATTTTAGTAAGATGGTTTATTCTACTTAGTCTACAATAGCCCCTTTGGCTAAGGAGATAAATAGCCCCAAGAAGTAAATAGCACCAAAGGCCCCCCATAACATTAAGTTAAGTTCTAATCTGCCTGTATATAATATAAAGACCTCAGCTATGCTGAGTAGAAGAAATAGCCTTTGGGGCTATTTACGACTAAGTAGACTAATCCTACTAAATATAAGATAAGTACCTCTGCCACAACTTACTATATTTTTGGGGCATATAAATAGCCTTTGGGTCTATTTTCGACTCAAAGAGGCATAGCAGAGGTACAACTCTTATATTATATACAGTTAGAACTTAACTTAATATTATGGTAAATTCGGATTAGTCGTAAATAGCCCCAAAGGCTATTTTTCTACTCAGCATAGCTGAGGTCTTTATATTATAGTAAGACGGATTAGTTTACGCCTTTGGGGCTATTTATCTCCTTGGGGCTATTTATCTTCTTGGGGCTATTTATCTCCTTGAGGCATATAAATAGCCAAAGGGGCTATTTACGACTAAGCCTAAAATCAATATAAAGGAGATATTCACCTAAAATCAATATAAAGAAATTTCCGAATTTACCTAAAATAAATAGAAAGGAGATATTTACCTAAAATAAATATAAATTCCGAAGGGCTATAATAAATTCTTCCATAAGGAGTGATAACGACGCGACAATGAATTCAGACTACTATTTGATCGCGGAACCTGTAGTGTAATCAGAGCGAACTGCCACAAGTTGTGACCCCGTCGTTACCTCGGGCCTCACACGAGTCCGGTGCCCGGGCACTTGCCACTTCTATCGCATGAAAGGCAGTTCGGAGTTCCATAGAGTGATTAGTGGTAGACGCTTGAAAGAAGGCGATTGAAGGCTTTTCTCTGTCAGTGATCTATGCGGTGCGCTTATTATCTCTCTTCTTTCTACCTTGATTAGTGTTGGGAGGAAGAAAGAAGAGGTGCGACTGATAAGGACGCCAGCCCGCAACGTTCAGTCAAGTAACGAGGAAAAGCTTCTAGGAATGAATGTCAGAAGCGACTGATGAGTGAGAGCGCTACGAAGAGCAAATGCTTTCTCAACAGAAAGAACAGTAGATGAGCATCTATTGGACATTTCGACGATCTAATTCCAGTTTCTTATTATGTAGTGGAAACGCCTCAAAATCTTCTGTTTTACGCTTACGCTTAAGGGAAGAAATGTTCTTGGTGGATGCAGGACCTGGTACCCAAAACATTTGTATGCAAGATGAGCTTACAGGAGTGCCAATCAACCGAGCTACCTGGTTTGAGAATAAGGTGGGATCCCTGAATGTAGTGGCTGGTGAATCACTGATCAAAAAGCGGATTTTTGAGAGATTATTCATCGATCTAGTGGCCGGTCAATCACTGATCAAAGAGCGAGCAGCCGCCAGGTTTAATGATTTTGTGGGATCCCTGGATGTAGCGGCTGGTGAACCGCTTCTTCTTCCACGAAGATTCAGACAAAACCGAGCTTGGATGGAACTGAAGAAGATTTGGCGAACGAAGAAAAAGGTCAAAGGGTTTCTTATTAACAAAGTAAAAGGAGGTTATTCAGTAGCCATCGCTGGTTTCATTACTTTTCTTCCATTCTGTCCTCTCATAACTCAAAGGATAGCGAATGATCGATTCACCATTGAGAGCATTAACCCCAAAAGGAAGAATATTGTGGTGT
This sequence comes from Curcuma longa, assembly GCF_044706935.1. Taxonomy (NCBI): domain Eukaryota; kingdom Viridiplantae; phylum Streptophyta; class Magnoliopsida; order Zingiberales; family Zingiberaceae; genus Curcuma; species Curcuma longa. The sequence goes on from NW_027431777.1 coordinate 22,300, forward strand.
TCTAACAGCGGCAGAGAAAAGAAGAACTTGATGAGAAAAAAAGAAAGATCCCATTTTTCCAAATCCGAAGCCCACCTTAATCCATTCTTTTGTTGAGGGTCTGGCTCTTTCATCAGGTCAGCAGAGGAGCATTGCATGCTTGCCGTTGTCCCATCCTTTCTTCTTCTTCGTCATAGAACGGAAATTCGTCCAGTGCTCAGGCTTCTTCTTCTGGTCCTACTTCTTGTTACGAAAAAGGGAGTCACGCCAAGACCCGAATTCTAAACAGGCGTGGCACTGCCTTCTGATCAATAGAACAGGCAGAGGATCAAATCAAGACCACCAAAAGTCACGACCACCAACATAGTGATTCGATCTTTTGAGAACTCTGTATTGAAAAACTACCATTTTTGGGGGCTTACGCCTTACACACGGAAGATTGGATTGCCCTCTTCACGACTCTTATATACTGTGTTACGATCACCTCATATTGATAAAAAGTCCAGAGAACAATTTGAAATGAAAATAAAGAAAGAATTTCTGGTCATAAAAACGGAAACGCATGAATTGCGCAAGAAGTTCTTTCGGTTAAAACGCCGTGCGACTCGGAGGACATAAGACTTTTTTGTCAGGCCTTCCGACTGGATGCTCCTACCCCACCATGCCTAGCCCTTGACCTTAAGAAGAGGAGAGGAGGTATGAAGCGTGGGAGACTATGCAAGAAGTGTATGATACAACATGTAACCTTAAGGAGTGGCGGCAAAACTCTTAATTGATCAACGCGAGTGAACTGTGTTTAGACGCTTCGTAAAACCGAACCGCATCTACGAGAGGATGGATGAGTGGGCTTTACCCTTTCGAAGAGCGGAATGTGATCTGAGACACGATGGGAGTTAGCGTGCCTCGGTAGGCAAGAGATCACCGGAGTATAGCACAAGATCGCCTTTTCTTGCAGCCATGGGGTCAACCTGTGAACAAGGTAAACCCAATGGGATGGGAACCAAAAAACGGGAGGGTACCGCATTGGGCAGAAGACGATCCAAAAAGCGAAGGCTCACCCTTAAAAGTGCCGGGTGAGATAGGCGACAGGTAGCTTGCTGTAAAGCCGGCCCGGCCGCAAGGCAAGGAAGAAAGAGATGCCGGTGCTGACTTGGATAAAGGGTGACGGAATAAGGCGGCCAGAAGCGACGAGCAATCGCGGTCGAAGCTTGGCTCTAGCCGATAGGCTAGGCTAGCAGTAAGCTTGGCTACAGCGAAGCGCTTACCAAGCGCGAAGGAAAGGGCCAAAGCAACTTGAGCCGTATGCGGGGGAACTCGCACGTGCGGTTCTTAGGGGGGAGGAGAACGTCGGTTGAGCCATTCCATCCCAATAGCGTATATTTGGAGCTCAATATGAAATCCGTCTTTCTTGCAAGACCCGTTTGGATAAGGGCACAAAAAAGAGATTGCTTCGAAGTCAAATCCTTGCGTTGACCCTTTACTCAACCAGAACCACATTATATATTGTCACATTATTCTTGTTATTTAAAAAAAAGAGATAAATTTTCTTACGCCCTGCTGTTGTGGCTTTCTCATTCTTGTACTACACCAACCTCTCGAGTTGATTCATTCTGGCATCTGTGGACCACTAAATGTGAAGGCCAGGCCAGTCACGGAGCCAGTGAATTCATCACATTCATAGATGACTTGACGCCAATTTAAGAGCGCATTGATCGCAGATGACAGACAGGGGGAGAAGCCAGAAAGCAGGCTCAGTCTCGTAGAGAAAAGAAGTAAGGAGTAGAGTAGTAGGACGTGTCTCAATGAGTGAAGCAAGCTCGGGCCCATGAGTCAAGGTCCCTGAGT
>NW_027431778.1:0-9667 GCF_044706935.1 Curcuma longa
TTTCCGCAGTTTTATACTTAGAACTAAAATGTAAAATCGTAGATAAGTAATTTAGAATCGGCGATCCTGAGGATCGATCGACTTAATCTTCTTTGAAGATTATGTCGATTGATCCGGGCGGGATAAAATTTTTGTTCTATGGGGTTCTATGCTTCTCGGAGCGGATAGAATCCGGAACATGGGACGAAGATCCAGAACGCCAACAAATGGTATCAGAGCCAGGTTCTCCGATTCCGATAAATTACTTCGGTTTTAGTTTTGCATGCTAGTAGTCACATATATTAAATAGTTAGAAATTGTAATAGATTAACTCGGTGTGTTGCATTGTGGCCAATATATGTCGAATTTTCCAAGGGCTGCTGCTATAGTGGTGAAGAACGTTAGCATGGAAGGTCCTGTTGGCTGGATATTTTGTTGGTGCAATCTTTGCCCCAAGTGCATTGAGTTTCAATGTTTGGCTAAACCATGTTTAAAGTTAGACAATACTTGTGATCTAACATGTGTGATGCAAGTTTGCAGGAAAGTCCAAGCGTGATCTTGGCAAAAGAAAAGTCCATATGGCAAAGGAATGTCCAAGTGGGTAGTGCGAGGATGATGGAGCATCCAAGGGAAGGCACGAGGCTATAGGAGGTGTTTGAAGGCCGAGGTCTAGGTCAAGAGAAGCTGAAATGAGATTTTTCAGCTTCACCAGTCGACTGGCCCTGCCAGCAGTCGACTGCTCATAAATCAGACGCACACAGAAAAATCAGTCGAGCCAGAGGAAGACAGGAGTCGACTGGGCAGTCGACTGGCCCTGCCAGCAGTCGACTGAGACCAGTCGACTGGTCTTGGATCAGTCGACTGCTATTTGAACGTTGGAGAAAGATGGCAAGCATTTAATGCGCTTTAATGCAAGATTTTGTTGCCGATTGAAGCCATCAATCGACTGGCCCTGCCAGCAGTCGACTGATGTCGAAGAATTATAAAAGAAGCATGCTCGAGATCAACTCAAGAATTCTGCCATTCTTTTATTTTTTAGTGCTTCTTTTTGAGAACGTGTTGTTCTCTGATTCTTTGCTTTCTCCCTCTCCTCCTAAACATTATCTCATATCATTTTTGAGGAGAACGAAAAGGTTGTAAAGGTTTCTCTGCCTTCAAGGTTTTCGAGAAGGAGACGATTCATAGTGCAGCGGGTGTGTGCATGCGTGTGGATCCTTGGATTAGTCACCTCTACGGAGGTGGATATCAAGTAAACAAACCGGGTTAGCGTTGATCTATTATTTTCTCTATTATATTTTGCTTCCGCTAACACTCTTGCAGAGAAACAATCAAAGAAGATTCGAAAAACGCTATTCACCCCCCTCTAGCGAACCAATCGATCCTAACAATTTTTGGCCCACCTTACAAGCTGACACGGCCCAACTCGCCCGTACATGTCCCAGCTGCCAGAAACACCAACCTGTTTTGCATCAGCCCGCCGAATATTTGAGAGCCTCCGCAGTCTCTTGCCCCTTTGATCGGTGGGGTATGGACATAGTGGGACCCTTCCCCCCAGGACAAGGTCAGAAGAAGTTCTTGCTCGTCGCCGTGGACTACTTCTCCAAGTGGGTAGAAGCCGAGGCCTTTACCAAAATCACGGAAGATGTTGTTTTGAAATTCCTATGACACAACATTGTCTGCAGATACGGCATACCCCGGCAGATCGTCTCCGACAATGGGAGGCAGTTCCAGGGCCGCAAGATGCAGGAATGGTGCCAGGACCTTAGTATACTCCACATTTTCATCTCGGTGTACTACCCCCAGAGCAATGGTCAAACGAAGGTAGTAAACCGGGAGCTGGTCAGAGGACTGAGAGTCCAGCTAGACCAAGCCGGAGGACGATGGGTGGAGGAGTTGCACAATGTTTTATGGGCCTACCGCACCACCCCTCGCGAAGGCACCGGTATGACTCCTTCCACCTGGTGTATGGAGGTGAAGCAGTAATTCCCGTGGAGATAGGCTCCACCATCCCCCGGATCCAAGCCTATTCAGCCGGAGAGGATAATGCAGACAGGCGCCTCCTAGAATTGGACTTCATCAGTGAAGACAGAGCAGTGATGGGAAAGTCTTGAAAACCTTTCCGGTTAATTCTTGCAGAATAAAATTTTTTCCGGAAACGATTTCAAGTTGCCCTCATAGTCGATCAAACGAAGTTTGATCGGCGCATTTAGATCATTGGGCTCTCTGCGTTTGGTTTACAGGATCCAAGATAAAGGATAATTTAATTAACACGAAAATATTAAATTATACCTTTTCTTCGGACTGTTGTGAAGGATGTGCATGACCCCTCGATCTTCTGACTGTATTCCTATCCTCTTCTCGAACGTTGTGTGGGCAACGATCCTTCGAGAATCTCTCCACAAAATTCTACTCTCCGATGGCTAGCAAACTTTCCTTCCTTCTCTTTAACTTGGAGCTGATCATCCTACATCAAATAGTAAGAGTTGAATCAGGAGGAAGATGCATAATAAGAATACAACAAGGATTTTAAATTTGAGTTTATGATAGGAGAGAAATTCCACCACCAAACACACAACAAGGATCGATTGTCTTTGCAAATCAACGATTCCCACACCCGCCCAACTTAGTTGATCTAATGCAGTACTACTAAGCAATTAAATGACATGTTCTCCTCATGATGTTTGTTCTTCTGAGTACGCCACAAAAATGCTTCCTGCTCCTGTCTTTTTTTTTTTTGGATCACCTAAGCAAGTACTAAGCGAACACTCGCTTGATACACCACTTTGTGACTAAAGACACTGTTAACCTTCTCCCAACTGATAGATACCTATAAGTTAATGTAAATATATTGCAGGGTTGGTGGATCTAACAAATGGGTTGTAGGACGAAATCTTCATTAGGTAAAAATTACTATATATGCTACGTTAAACGAGACATTAAAAATTTATAAACGTTATTGCAAGTTCAATCAAACAATCCACGATTTCATTGAAGAAACTAGTTTAATTAGTCTTTTCTATGCAATGCTGTAGCGATGTCGTCATTGGTTGATTGCTTCATCTTTGAGACAATGTATTGACTTCAGTTGGGGATCGTACAGGCAGATGGACAGTCAATAATTACTAGAGTCAAAAAGTGGAGAATAAATGTGTAGGTTCTAGTTTTTTTTGCCTTGCAAAGAGGAATGAACGGTAAAATCGCATCGTAATTATTTCGAGCATTTGAACTAGCGATATGGCAACCAGACAAATTAGCACATAATTGATAAAGGTGCATTATTGCGACAATTTTGTACCACAGAAGATAATATTAGCCAAGGCAAATTGAACCCGGCAATCAACTCTACTACAGGAATTGAATTTTACAAGGGATGCTGGTCATCTGCTTCCACGGGCAAACAGTGTCCTTTTTTTTCTTCTGATCAGTTCTGGAGCCGCTCGAGGATTTTTGGAATTCTAAGCTTCCTTCTTCTGCAACTTACTGAGGCTAGCTAGGTCTGTAAAGAATGACGATCGGCCTATCTGTCCAATAGCTACCGATCCAGTCGCTTGCTCAAGTTGTTTTATTACGTCGCTCAGCTCCCTAGGGCATCCCCATGTATTTCCAACTGCAAGGGGCAGAAATGATAGAGTTTGCTATTGTAGATAATCATTATCATTACTTGGATTATATGTTAAATTAACTAAGAATATATACGAGGATATAATGAAAAAAATTGATTAATAAAAATATTTTTCATAAAAATAAGGTTACATTGAGAATCAACTCTAAGTCTCATTATTTTACACTAATAATGGATGAATTCACTATACACATCCAAGATATAGCGCTGTTGTGCATGCTATTTACAGATGATATTAGTTTGATAGATGAGATACATGAAAAATTAAATGTTAAACTTAAATCTTAACAGGAAACTTTGAAAGTGAAAGGTTGTAGACTTAGTAGAGTAAAAAAACAGAATATATAAAATTTAGGTTTAGTAATATTATTAGACGTAATAAGATAATTATTAAGATAGAAGATGATGAGAATTTTAAGATCATTTTTACAAAATGATGAAAAGATTAAAAAAAGTATCTTACATAGAAGAAAAATATGATAGTTGAAATGAAATAGAGCATCAGGTTTTCTTTGTAATTATAAACTACTTCTAAAATTTAAACAAAAATATATAAGACAACGGTTAGACCTGAAATGTTATATAGAGTGGAATGCTGACTATGACTTGAGCACATAAGCAGAAAATGAGAGTTGTAGAGACGAGGATGTTAAGATGAATGTGTGAATATATGAAAATGAATAAAATAAAAAATGAGAATATTAGAGAGAAAGTTGGGGTTACACATATTAAGAAAAAACTCTGAGAGATACGTTTAAGATAGTACGGATATATACTTAGACGACCAATAAATGCTCTAGTTAAGTAATGTTATATAAAGTTGAATATTGGACTATGACTCGAGCACATTAGCAAAAGATAAAAATTGCAAAAATGAGGATGTTAAGTGGATGTGTGGGTATACGAGGATGAACAAGATAAGAAATAAGAACATTAGAGAAAAGTCGAGGTTATACCTATTAAGGAAAACTTTGAGAGACATGTTTAAGATAATAAAGACATGTACTTAAACGACCAATTAATATTCTAGTTATGCGATATAAAATATGTTTATCAAATGAGAAAGAAGAAGATAAAAAAAATTTAGTTAGCAATAATAAAATAAAATAAAATTTATTTAAATATAGATGATATAGTAGGGAATAAAATTCAATAGCATAGAAAGATCCATATAATTGATCCAATCTAGTGAAATAAAAATTGGTTGTTGTATTTGAATTGGCTAGATTTTATCTCTTTGTTGTTGGTTCGGGAATAAATACTACGCTTGAATACAAAAATAGCTATAGTTTGCCATGACTACATAATTCAAGTGTCTTAGCTGCTAACAAGATGCATCAGTAAAATAGTTTTTTTTTTCAGGTTTAACATGCATTTATTAGCTCAGTAACATTCATTTCTTAGGATTTATAGGCTTAATTATACAAACACCTCCTTTAAAACAGGCAGGGCAACTAAAAGAGCTTGAGAAAGAAACAACAACAACCAATAAAAGCGAGAACCAATTTAGTTGTTCTGGAAATCCTGTATTATATTGCAAGAACAAGTACGATTAAGGATTTCAAGAACAGGTTAAATGTAGTGCAAACCCTGTCAAAGCCTACAGTGGAATCTTAGTGTACAGAAAAGATCTGAATTTGACTCTTCTTGTGCCTGGATTTTCGTGTTACATATGAAACTAAATTTTCATCTACATATCCAGTTTCTTGGGTTCATTGCCATGGGCTTAAGTAATACAAAACAGAGCAGAATTTTCATATGAAAAATTATTTATTTTTGTCATATGATTAACACAAAACAGGGATTAATTTTCTATCTCACCTCCTCCCTCTTTCTTCCTATCTGTTTTTTTTTTAAATTTTGTAGATGAAGCCATTTGGTAGACTAAATGACATAAGTGCATGCTATTGGAAAAGGCACCAACCATTCTTTTCAATTGCCCCAGTTGATGGGAAAGGCTTATTAGTAGCAGAGCAGCTGCTCGCATTCTGCCGGTGGACTGAGCACACTACATGGTGCAGATCAGCAGGTGAGGAGTTGAAGCCCACTAAGTCCAACCCCTACAAAATAAGGGATGCACCCAAACCACACAAATTGTTGGAATGCCACAATCTCCTCAGCGATTACAACTCGATCTTGATGCAATTAATTTTGCAAAGGTGTTGGATTTAGTCTTCATTAGATGGACTAACATATTAATTAATATCATACAGATTTTGTCATTACAAACAAACCCATTAAAGTAATTAATTTGATATTTTTAATCACGCATTTGTGTTATTAGATGTGGATTTATACATGAATCATTTGTTGATTCATATGCGGCAACGTGATCCTTAAGAGGGTTGAATCTCATCAAAGAGTACCAGAGTCACATCTTAGGTTGTCATTGATTTTACAATATTAGGATGTGACTTTTTTTTACAATTTTAATTCTAGTGCATATGTTTTACATTAAATTTTGATATATCACATTTATACATTCGTCGAATCTAAGGGTTAAGAATCCTAAGATTTGGGTTGGTTTTGTGTTTCTTGCATTTTTTCGTGAAGAACAACGGTGTAAACACTGTAGTTTCATAAAAACCATCACGTTGAATACATAAAAGTTGAACAACACCATTAGTAGTCGACTGAGGCATTCGTTCAATCAACTGTTGTGTGTAAAATCAGGCATAGAATCTTTTAAACTTTACTGGGGCACTCGTCTAAACGAGATCATTCGAATACTATAAAGACCAGTTGACTGTTGGGCCCGAAGTTGCATGCAAAATATTTCAAGCTCAATTGGTGCACTCGATTGCCATGAAGTAACAGTCAACTATTGGACCCAGGTAGCATATAAAATATTTTCAACTCAACTCGAGCACTCGACTGCTTCAAGTAGTCAACTACCTTAAAGGACTAGTCGATTGTTGTAAGTTTAGCAATCATGACAGTCGACTATTAGTTTAGCAATTGACTACGACACTCGATTGATATGTTAGGATCAAGCACAGTAAGGTATCAGTCAAATACGATACTCGACTACTTATTTATCGGTTGACTATTAGACTCGACTACTATTATGAGATCATGTACAATGTGAAGTATACTCAACTATTATTGTTTGATTGAGTTTCTTAGGGTTTCTTATAAATATATTACCAAATTAAGTTAATATTATCACCAAAGTGAGAATTATTAGGTCGATTTGATATATTTTTGTGTGGATAGATGTATATCCATGTTAAGAGTGATTGGCACAAAGGAAAGTCAGTAGGAGGCCAGATATATGTTCAAAGGATCTTACTATAAATATGTTATTGTGTGCATCATGTGCATAGTATGTCAGCCCAAAGGAAAACATATTATGTTGTTGATTAAGGTAATATAAGTTGTGGTTATAAATCATATAATCAAACCTAACTCATATTTGGTAATATTTATCAATCATATGCATATTATGTTAGCCCAAAGGAAGACACATTATGTGACTGACTATGACTATAGTAGTCTTAAGCTAGGATTAAAGAGTATCACTAACAAGTTATAATTTCATCCAAAGATTAATTGTAATATTTGTAAAATACGGAAGAAAAAAAATAAAAGAAAAGAAATAAAAGAGGGTTAAGGGATTCGGGTGTAAAACCCGAACCCCATTGAGAATCCATAACCCCCTTGACTTTTCTTACGCTCGGAAATGCACGAGCATTTCTCCCCTTTCTTCGTCGAAATCGACGACCACTCCTCCTCCTCCTCCTTCTTCTTCCCTACTGCGACCCCTCTTCTTCCCATTATCGCGACTTCTCCCCTCCTTGCTCACGCTGCTTCTGCCTCGCCTGAGGGAAACCGCCATCCTCCGTTTCTTCCTTTTTTCCCCCCTCTTCTCTGTGCCCTAGCCGACGCCGCTCCGCCACGCCTCCTCTCCCTTTCGGCGACCCTCTCTGCCCGACGCCGCTGCTCGCTTGTCTTTGCCTGGTCGACACCGCGAGCCGAAGTTTCTGAATAGGTAAGGATTCTCCCTAAATTGGCTTCCAAGAAATCTCTGTTACGATCTCGCACAGGATATATATTAAATTCAACTGAAGTTGTCTGCATTGGTTTCAACAATTTTTATTTGTTAAAGTGGAGCGAGTTAAATGTAGGTCATCTTTTATGTCTGAACAGGAGTCCCTCTTTTTGGGATCAAATGGGTTACTTGGAGAATATTGTCCAACATTTAGAAGAAAAAAAACATATATGCTTGTTGGAAGATTTTGCTTATTTGCATCTTGAGCCTTTTCTAGAGACTACAATTATCCAAGGCTGCAATTCAGAGCCATTTTCCGCTGTAGTCACTTCTCAATACTGCACCGAGGAAAATAGAGTTTTAGTGTCTTCTGTGATTGTCGGACATTGGTGTTGGAGTTTATAGGCAAAGATGGCTTTGCAGAATATAGGCGCTTCGAATAGTGATGATGCCTTCTATCGTTATAAGATGCAAAGATGATAACCAAAATAGAGGGTCATGGGAATGGTATCAAGAGCCTCCAACGTTGTGAACATGGTGGACATTGCAAAGGCCTTGCATGGTCAGACCAGCCCATAACCACCTTCTCTAATAGAGATCCATCTAGTCATCACAAAAGCAAGCTAGATCAAATCGGTTAAGGTTTTATTTGATGGAGAAAAATACATATATACATATCATTTTATTTGATAGAAAAAGTTATTTATTCTAATTACAGGAATGCTATTTATTGCTAATTGGACTTCTAGACGGAAGTTTTCTTTTCGATACGGACTACATTCGGAAGGTGGGTATCTTTACTTATCTTTTTAGATATAGTCATATTGATATGTATAGTATTGTTATAGCTAGTAATAATTGTATACTTTTATATCTGCCCTGGTATATTACTACTTGTTTCATATGTATATCATGTTGTAGGGCTTTTTACTTGCTACTTGTTTACTTGCCATATAATATATATGTAGTGATATACTATTCCTTACTGGACATAGATTGGTAGGTGTTGCACGCATTAGTATCATGCACCATCCTTGCATGATTGCATACTAGCGATCATCGGCTCCTTTGTAGTCTGAGCCCGTCGCTAGTTACATGATCTGCACACACTACCACTCATGAGTTAGTGGTACATCAGGAGGGTGTGTGTAGTTGCTCTGTCAGGGCTCCGCTCAGCCGCTCAGGGGTAGTGGTGCCGCAGCGTGGTAGCATACAGGAATCCCTCCTTCGTATTATGAGACGAGGAGATGAGAGCATTACTCCCCCATGTACTTGGGGTGGGAGGATAGGTGTACTCCGCCAGCATCCTGTCCACTCGGTCACGCAGGAGCAGTGACGGCAGAGTGCACAGTTATCATAGTCCTACCCACTCGACCTCACAATTATTTGTGACAGTGGCTGACTGGCGTCAGGGGTGACCATGTTATTGCATCATGTGCATACTGCATGGATTGCATTTATTATTGCTTGTTGTATTTGTTTGTTGCATATATTTGACATGCATATACAGGAGGCCTTATGCATTTGGTTTAGCAACCTTGCATCTGTTGCATGGTTTATGTTGTTTTATCGAGGTAGATGATTCTGGTATGTATAATTTTTCAGTAGTTCAGTTGTGTATTTCTTACTGTACTGACATGATTATTACTGTTAGATAACTTATTGTACATTTCTGCTAGATATCCGCTGAGTTCCTTGAACTCACTCCGTTGGTTTCATTCTTTTTAGGTTGACGTCTATCTGGAGAGCCGCCCTGCTAGTCCCCTGTCGAGATAACCTCGACTATTTTGGTTTACTATGTTTTGGTATTTAGGTGTCAGTACTTATTCTATATCGTATGGATCTTTGTATACATGTTCGATTTTAGTGTTCTTGTTATATTTACTGGTTGTGGCCTTGTGGGCCTTATTTAGTACTTGTTATGTACTTTTGACATGCTATATTTATGGATTTTAGTCATGTAGGCTTATTTGTGGCTTTGTAGGCCTTATGACATATAAGTATTCAGGAAATAACAATTGTTACAAGGGAGATGTTGCCGAAATTTTTCGAACAGCCGTCTCCCAGGGCGTGAC
>NW_027431779.1:0-29731 GCF_044706935.1 Curcuma longa
GTAGAATTTAACTCAGGGTTCCATTTCCTTCAAAACTTGGCTAAAATAGCTAAATCTTCAACAGGAATAATAGTAGTTGGCGGTCTTATCACGAACATCGCCGTCAGCTTGGGTTGCGATATTGAACACTTAGAACCTATTGTAGGCAACTCCAAGATTGACATTGACACTTGCTTGGCGATGAAAATGATCTCCAAGTTCGATGGGGGGTACGCTTTTAACAGAGCGTCTAGATTTCCATTTCCATTACCTAACCCCTCAAGGACTACTATTAGAAAGATCGAAAACTGAATTTTACATTCTCCAGTCCCTAGTCATTCCACTCCCATACATGAACCTGCTCTAGAGTATGCCCAGGAGACATCATTCCACCATGAATTTTCCTATCATGAACCTCCTACCCCTAGAGATGAGCCTGCTAGACATTCATATGCATATGGTGAGTCAGGTTTGGCTTATGATTTTTCTGCTTCCGCAGTTCTCTAGACACGCTTCATGAAGAGCACTATGCTCACCAACGCCAGTTGGATGAGTATAGTGCTATGACTCAGGAGCAGTTTAGAGAAGTGCAGGAACATTTTAGAAGGGCAGATGAGTTCTATTCTTCGGTGGATGATTTCATGGGGCACCAATATAGGGAGTGGAGCAGAGAGGAGGAATTTAGGAGGTCAATGGACCTTACACGCCAACAGGTTGCCTCGCTATATCAATATCATGAAAGTTTAGGCAACCTACCTCAACTTCCTAGATTTCCTCCTAGGTATCCACCTCCTCCAGATCAGGGAAGAAGATAGAAAAAGCTAAGTCTGGGGGAAACAAGCATTGTAGATAGTGTACATAAATAAACTGCATTTTATTTTGAATTTTAGTTTTGCAATTTATTTTAAAATTTGCTTTGAAATTTTCTTTGAATTTTGCTTTAGTAATTCATGGTAAATAGCATGTCAAGAATCACCATTAACATCTTAGGAGTTTGTCCTCTTGTGAAAATGCTAGCACGTTCATTTCTAGATGATGGTTTTGATACTAGTGGCTAATATTCTTAGTACTATATCTTTTTCTTATCTTCAATAATAGGAAGTGAGCTAGTATATCTTGCGAAAGTTGAGACATGACCTAGTCTAAGGATCTCTTACACTATTGCCTAATCTAGGAGGTTGATTAATTCTGAAATTAGTCATGATTCATGAGACATGATTAGTACTAGTGTTTCCATGGTGACCTTCCATTGCATTTTGGTTACTGAACCAACTCAAGTCATGCTAACTCTTTTGGAAAAATCTTAAATCCCTGCTAAAAAAAAGCTCAAAAGCTTCTTTACTTTAATTTCAATTCATTGCAAAAAAAATAAGGGATGAAAAAAATAGTGTCGAGAGTGGAAGCATATCAATTTACCCCTTTGAGATCGGTAAAGGTTACTGGAAAATAAATGATATGTTTCTCTTGATCTTGAGGTAATCCTTTGAGACCTTATGCAATGGAAGGGATGAACTTAGCCTATGGCAGGTAAGTGTCTAAGGTTGAAAATATCTAGGAACACGGTAGCATGACGACTTGACTTTAAGTAAGGTTTTGATACCAAATGGACTAAGGTCACTTTTTGCACTGAGCACGGAGAACTTCTTCTTAGGCCTTATCTTAATGATTTCAAGTATCATGCTCACCATTGTTACTGTTTGATAAGATTTGATTGATGTGCTAGGAATTATGATGCTGCTATGTATTTCTACTTGAATCTAGATGCAGGTTTTTACTTGAGGACAAGCAAAAGTTTAAGTCTGGGGGTGTGATGTGCGTAGGGTATACATACATTTTTACTGCTTTTATTGCACATCTTTATGCATTTCATGATGTTATTCTGTGTTTGTCACATCCTTTATCCATGCATTAGGTATATTTTCTCTATTTCCTAATTCGGAGGTCTGCTCTTGTATTTGTGCATTTGTAGGATGGAATTTAGAGCAAAATAAGGCAAAACGGAGAAAGAACAAAAGAAGGCAAAGCAGGGCTGTGCCTACAAGGCACGGATGTGCTTCATCCATCCGAGCCAAGCCAGCAGCCATATCCCTGAGACATGGTCGTGCCAACCCTACAGAAGACCAGCTGCTTCAGGCCATGCCATAAAGCACGACCGTGCCTTCAATCTAGAGCTTTCCATATCACGGGTCGTGCCTACAAGGCATGACCGTGTCCTAGTACCAGAGGCACAAGTGGCTGGAGTCGTGCCTATGAGGCACGATCGTGCCTCTTTCCAGATCAAAGGCAGCTTGGGGTCGTGCCTATGAGGCACAGCTTGTTAGGTTGCAAGGGTACAAACATAGTCTCACATCTAAAACATATGGAAAAGATCATGAGTTTAAAAGGATGAAATATATCTCCATTGGTCTAAGGTCTTTTGGGTTGAGTCCAAGAATAAAACCATGAGGGCGTAGGCCCAAAGTGGACAATATCATATCATTGTGGAGATATTCTGATTCCATCGGTACCTACAAGTGGTATCAGAGCGAGGCCGCTCTTCACCGGACTAACCACTGGAAGAGCCATGATCCAGATCTAACCATGTGGGTTGAACCTTAAACAAAGGAACTGGGTGATCCAGTGTCTGAATCAAGAGGACCAGACACCAGGCAGGAAGTCCTTGTTGTGGTTGGGCAGGAAGTCCTAGTAGGTCGGATGGACCGAGGGACAGGAAGTCTTGGTTGCGGCTAGGCAGGAAGTCCTAGTAGGTCGGATGGACCGAGGGATAGGAAGTCCTGGTTATGGCTGGGCAGGAAGTCCTAGTAAGTCAGGATGGACCGAGGGGCAGGAAGTCCTGGTGGGTCGAGGATTCAGACATCAAACAGAAGCTTTCCGTTTGAGGGGGGCCTGTGTTCCTTTGTTTGAGGGGGGATTGTTGAGTTACAAGGGTGCAAACATAGTCCCACATCTAAAATACATAAAAAAGATCATGGGTTTAAAAGGATAAAAAATATCTCCATTGGTCTGAGGCCTTTTGGGTTGAGCCAAAGAACAAAACCATAAGGGCTTAGGTCCAAAATGGACAATATCATACCATTATGAAGATATTCTGATTCCAACGATACCTACATAGCTGTGTTTATTTTTCAGAACTAGACCTGTTTAAGGTCGTGCCTATTAGGCACGGCCGTGTGATAAAATGTTGAGGCATGCTTCTTGGGCCGTGCCATAAGGTATGGCTGTGTCACGTTTGAGCATATATAAACCCCTCTAAAAACTCTGAAAAGGGGGGAGCACTTGGAGGTGAATCAAGGACACCGTAGCCGCTATCCAGAGAAGACTTCAGCGATCCATCCACTCGTTGAGGACTACTCCGTCAATTCCATTCACCGTCGACAAGGAGACTGCAAGTCAAAGAAGATTGTACCAATTGATAAGTCTTTTGCCTTTTTTCTCTTTCAGATTTAGGAGCAAGATGTACGACTTTCTCTCTTCTTTATATTGCATTTCATCCGTCATGGAGTAGACCTCTAGACTCTAGGATGTAGGAGGAATCCAGATGTAAATGGATGATTGTAATCTATGGATTTGCTATTTGCCATGTTCAAGGATTTGACTATGCTTTGCTATATGGATTTGTGTCTTGTATTTGTTTGATGATATGTTTATGAAGGCTTAATTTCATATGGATGAGAGTGAACTATAGTTTAATGGAAATCTTAGGATCGTATAACCGGGGTGTCTTGTGACAGAAGGTGAACCTTTAACCGGACTTTCCGAGGAGATTCTTAGACTATAATGAATTCTCATGAGAGATAACTAACGGTTATTGATTACTAGGAAGAGGTCCTTAATTGGGTACTCGATGATAGGGAGTAGGATACCAGTAGTATTGTTGGAGTGCCCGGTGACAGCGGGAGAGCTATAGAACTAGACTATCTAGGTATCATCTCAGACTAGCAGTCGTAACATTAGAGGAGTCATGATTATTCCAAAAGGTCCTGACGAGGTCTGATTGAATATCTTGGTTAGAATCTCTACATAAGTATAATCATTGAGGAATGTCAAGGAATACATGATCAATCAACTATAATATTGAGGAATCCAAAATCCTAGAATCATTCCCCAATCCTGTCATTTAGCTGATTTCCCTTTTGATTGAGGTTTAGATACTTGACTTCTCTCTCTCTTCCCCCATCACCTAAAAACTCGAATGTTCGCAACTCTTTTTGTGTAAAGTTTAGCGATTAAATTTTACAGTCCCTGTGGTTCGATATCTTTTATTACTTGACGATACATGTACTCTTGCGGGAGCTTATCAATCGCCAACCTGTTTTGGTTGCTACTGCTGTCAGAAGCTTGTCGGAACGCCATCGTATTGGGTTGCCACCGCTACCCTTGCTTCGTCGGAGCTAACCCCGCCGCCAAAGCTATTGTTGGGTGGGTTCACCGTCGAAGCGATTGGAGGATCGTGCATTAAGGTTTTTCCCCGTGGAAACTTATGAAGTTTCTAAGGGTTTTTCCATTTTATGAAATTATTTTGGTCCCCTTTTTCTTACTATTCGGATATTCGATTTTCGGCGATTGTTAGACAGCCTATAAAATGAATGTGACGTGTGTTGTTGCGTGTTTTTGATATTAGAGTTTTCTCTTGTATCGATCGTTGCTGCTTAGCGGCTAGTACCGAAGATAGTGATGCGACTTGAGGCTTTGGAAGCCATCTTGAAGATCACTTGGCGTGGATCACCAGTAGAGGCGGAACTTCGACAAGGACCACTCAATTGATGCCCTTTCCACTTAGTGTCATATGCTAGGTACGCGTAGAATAATTTATTATTCTATAAAAATTTTAAATTCCTGTCATGTCTTGTCCTTATTATTTCCTGTCTATGCATGCGTGTGTTATGAAAATTAATTTTAATTATTATTCTATTTTCCCTGCGTATGTTTGTAAAACATGTAAACACGCGCATTGTACTGAGACAATCCTAACAGTGGTATCAAAGTCTGATAGTGCAAGGTATACGCGTAAAATAATTTTACATAAAATAGTTTTACGTGTTATAGTTAGTCGTAAATTTAATTAAGAAAATTTTATAATTTAATTTAGAATTTCTAATTATAGAAATTTCCTAATTTATTAGAAATTTTAAATTAGGAAAATTATGTCTTAATTAATTAGAATATTTAATTAAATTTTTTTTCTTAAAATAAAATATGTGATTAGATGGTGAAAATTATTTTTCAATCTAATTAAAGAATTTTAATTTATGAAATTAAATTTTTAATCATATTTTATTAAATTAAATTTACAATAACTATGACTAGAAGTAGTCATAATTAACTGTATTAATTAATTATGTCATGCTATGTCATTTGTCATGATTAGTTGCATTAATTATACCATGTCATTTATTACTATGTCATGTAAATAATTTAGTTATTTGCATGAAAAGAGGATGAAACCTAAAAACCCTTATAAAATTATTAAAGCTAATACCTTCCGTTAATATGGTTAGAACCAGAGTTTAAGTTCTTGTTTGGGTTGTTAGACTCTCTCCAAGCCCAACTTGAAATTAAATATATTCGAACCATCGAGATACGATCTCACGATTAGCGGGCTGATTTTAACTTGATACATTAATTTGTTGGACTCTCTCCAAGGTCAATGTGGATAGAAGTGAAGTTGGGAGTTATACATATGATGTATACATGTTAATGTGTTAACAACATGATGTTTATGCGAACATTCAATTAGTTGATAGTTATGTATATGTGATACATAATCGATATATGATACCTATCACTGTAGTTAAGAATGACTTGTTGGACTCTCTCAAAGGTTATTCTTATCTATAGTAGATATCAACCCATTTAGAGAAAACCTACTATCTCCCGAATCAGAGTAAGGGCTCTTGCATTCACAAAATAAATGGGGCCCACATATGTATGTAAATTATTTACAAATACATTCTCTCATATATTCTCGATTGTTTTTCTAGGTTAATCGACTAAGAATGATATCTTTGAATTTACGTACGATTTTGGATACCAATAAGTTAATTGGCCCTAACTTCCTGAACTGATATAGAAATTCAAGAATTATTCTCAAATCTAGAAAACTTACCTATGTCCTCGACGATCTTCTTCTAGGACCTCTTGCATAATGCGGCTGATGACCAAAAGTTGATTTATCAAAAACATCTAGTCGATTCTGACTTGGCTAGTTGCATCATGCTAGCCTCTATGACACCCGACCTACAAAAATAGCATGAGCATATGGATGCTTATACTATTGTGTATCACCTTCATGAGTTATTTGTAGGAAATCCTATGCAATAAATAATAAATCACAGCAGAAAAAGGATCCCTTTAGTGATCCATGCGAAAGCAAACTCATACAAGTTTAGATCTATAAAATTCTATCTAATAAGGTATACCTTTGGAGCGTGCCCTTTGCTTATCTTGCTCGTCCAAAGTTTGACGGATCTCTTGCAAGTTCAAGTGTCCATGCCTCTATGCGTATCCACACGAACACTCACTTTTGGAGAAAGTTTTGATTGTGCTAGCAACCCTTTGGTGTAAATTTTGGCCAAGAAGAAGAGAGGGCAAGAAGATGAACATCAACATGAATTTTGGAAGAAAAAGTCTTTTATACTCAAGCAATGAATGCTAAAGGTTTTTAGGCTTTTGTATTCCCTCATCAATAAATGATTAATCCTTATTAATCATGCATGATAACTTCATCTTTTTCAATGCATGATTAATTCACATTAATCATGCATGATAAATCAAACTTCATTCATCAACTTGGTTTAATTTAAGTCTAACTCAAATTCAACCAACTTGAGTCTAACTCAAGTCTCGACCATTCAATGAGCTTAATTGTTCCTTTAGTCAAATTAAAATGAACTCATCTCCAAAATAGAATGTTATTTATGTGTGACCCAATAAGTTCTCGTAACATTGGCAATATCTCTAAAATCTATTTTAGAAACATAAGCAATGAGTGACATCTAGCAATGCATCATTGCTACCCAAGTGACAAGAATGTCGAAATCCGACATAACCTTCGTGACTATGATAATGTATGACCATGTCCTTCTATCTTTGATATCTAGATTAATCAATGAGGCATAGAATGTGTCATCCTCTTATCAATCTTTGTGTTTCTTGATCCCCAAGTAGACTCACTCAAGCAAATGAGCTCAATATCTCATATTGACTCATTTGAGGATGACCATGCATTTAGTGGTTCTACTCTATTAAGAGGCCTCAAGATATCACTCCCGTCATATTGGAGGGATAGATCCCATCTACACCACTCACATCCCTCCGCATTATTTATTACATACCCAGTGATCGCCTTTATAGTCCACCGTGTTACGAGTGACGTTTGACGACATCAAAATACATAACTCCTTATGTAGGGAACCATAGTGATTTCTAATCTAAGGACTATTCATACCAATAGTCACATGAGAAAGTTTATGGCACTCATATAACGATCCATGAAACTTTTTCAAGAATATCCTTACCATCTATTTTAGCCTCAAATTAAAGCAAAAAAAAAAGGTTTTCTTACTTAAATCGAACCAAATCAGATTAAGATTAAAAAAATAAAAATAATTATTTCATCATGAATTTAATACAAAAGGCATGGATGGGCTTACAAATTTTAAATTTATGTTAAATTAATATTATTCACTCCAGATGACCTCTTAATGTATTTATAATTTATTAAAAAAATTTTAAATCCATCCATAAATTTTGATTAAAAATTATTAATAGTTTAAAGAGTTTAATTTTATTCTAAATTTACGTCGTTATATTCATGATGCTCCCTTAAATTTATCTATAATTTTAATTTTAATTTTTGAGTTTTAATAAAAAAAATTAAAAATTATAAAAGAACATTAATAAAAATAAAAAGATATTAAAATTTACTTATTTTTATTTTTATATTTTTCTATCTTTTTAATACCTAATTATAAGAGAGAGAGAAAAATGAAAAAAATTTAAAAAATGAAAAAAAAAATCAACTTAGCACTGTTTTGAGGTCAAAGCAACTCCAAGGTACTCTAAAGTTGAAAGATCAAGAGGTTTGGTCGAATAGATTTTGTCCATTTCCATGAGTTTCATCGTGTCTAAAAATTCTTGACTTTTGACTCCTATTAGTCTAAAGAATTATTTTAAAATTTTATTTTTTTTAACTTTTGATATAATATCATATCTAGAGATATCCATCTCTAATTCAATTTAGGACAACATCAATGGTTAGGATTCCAAAAATATTTAAGTCATCAATGAGATTTGATAGAATTAGACAAGTCAAATTCAATCCAAACTAGATTTAATAGATTCCTTCTACTCTCTTAAGTCTCATCATGCTCCAAAACTCTTAGCTCATGACCGCATCAATCCAAATAAATAAATAAATAATTTAATCTTTTTTACATTTGGCACAGGATAATATCTAAATCTAAATCTTCTAATTTACTTTAGGACAACACTAATAGTTTTCTTGCACTCCTAATCTTGTCCATATAAAATTAAGATTTTAGAAGTATTTAAGTCATTAATGAGTTTTGATCAAATTAAATTTATTAATAGACTTAGATAAGTCAGATTCAATCCAAATCTTATTCCATAGGTTTTTTTTTCACTCCGCTGAGTCTCACCATCTCCAAAAATTATTAACTCATGACCCCTATTAATTTTTAAAAAATTATTTTTAAAAATAGTCTTTTATGTTTATCACAATGTCAAATTTGAATTTAAACACCTCTGATTCACTCTGCAACACTACTAATAGCTTTTTGCACTCTTCTAATCTTGTTTGTACTAAATTTTTAAGATTTTAAAAGCATTTAAGTCATCCACTTCTTTGAATCTCACCATGCCTCAAAACTATTAATTCATAACCCCTATGGTTTAGAGACATTACTTATAAAATTCAGCTTTATGACATTATATCAAAAGTAAAATAAGAAATTAAAATTTTTAAACAATTTCTTTATACCAATAGGGTCATAAAATCAAGAGTTTTGGAGTATGATGAAACTCAGGGGAACAAAAAAAAAACCTATTGGATAAGGTTTGGATTGAATCTGACTTATTTAAGTTCGTCAATGACTTAAATGCTTTTAAAATATTGAAACTTTAGCATTAACAAAAATCAAGATAGTGCAAGAAAGCTATTGGTATCCTATAATAAATCAGAAGTATCTAGATCCACTATGTCAAAAGTAAAGGGGACTAAAATTTTTTAATAGTTTTTCTAGACCAATGAGGAGTCAAGAGTTTTTGGGTAATGGTGAGACTTAAGAGAGGAAAGAAACTATTAGA
Organism: Curcuma longa; assembly: GCF_044706935.1. Lineage (NCBI taxonomy): Eukaryota > Viridiplantae > Streptophyta > Magnoliopsida > Zingiberales > Zingiberaceae > Curcuma > Curcuma longa. The sequence continues at coordinate 9,307 of NW_027431779.1, forward strand.
TTTGTTTTAGATGAATCTAATTATTTTGGTTCATCAATAAGTTTTTGAATCCTAAAACTCATTGATCTTAACTACTTTTTGAATTCTAAAACATTAACATGGACAAGATTAAGAAAGTGCAAGTAAAAAAATTAATTTTTAAAATAATTTATTCAGATGATACGGATCGAGTTAGAGTTTCAGGGCGTGTTGAGACTTAGTGAAAGAAATTTATTGGATCAAATCTCTTGATCTTCCATCTTTGAAGCACCATAGAGTTGTTTTGATTAAAGCGGTTCCAAGATGGAGCTGCTTTAACCTCAAAGTAGCTCTAAGGTGATTTTTGTATTTTTAACAGTTTAAATTTTTTATTTTTCTTATTTGTTTTTTTAGTTTTGTTTCACTTTTTCTCCTTGTAATTAGATATTAAAAAAATAGAAAATTAAAAAATAATTTTAATATTTTTTACTTTATTAATGTTTTTGTAATTTTCAAATTCTTTATTAAGGCTCCATAATTGAAAATAAAAATATGCATATTTAGGGGATCGTCATGAGTGTAACTACATAAATTTAAAATAAAATTGAGTTTTGTAAGACCATCAACATCTTTTACTCAAAACCCATTGATAAACTTAAAAAATTTAAAATTTTTTAAAAAAATTATAAATAAATTAAGAGATTATTAAGAAGAATAATATTAATTGAATAAATCTTAAATTTTTAAGATTATCAATAACTTTTATATGAAAGTACTTGATGAAATAACTAAGTATTTATTTTATTAGATGGTTTACATGAAATATCAATTATATATTATGATGCTTTAATTCCTTCTTCTTCTACTAATCCTACTAATATTATATAAAATACTAGAAATAATTTATATAACATTTATAAATATTATAATTTAAAATATGGATTAGAAACTAATATATTCGATATAAAATATTAGTACCAATAGTAATTTAAAACAAAAGTACAACTTTTATTAAGATAACGGACGAAATATCTACGAAGATCCTCAAGTTTCAAATAGGAATTTGAGAATTATTTTACAACCTCTTGATTTTAGTGAAACATATAGCAAGTTGAATTTTGATATTCAATGGTGGAGGTCGCAAAAGACTCAAATTATTTCCATCCTCTCCATCATAGTAAAACAAATTATATTTTGTCCGGTGTCAACCATTGTCATAAAACAGACATTTAGTTCTAAAGGTAATATATTGAATAAACGACAATCTACTTTGTCTTCTGACTCTTTAAAAGTACAAATATTACTTGATGATTAGATGAGAGCTAAAAAAGAAATACAAAGAATACAACTTTTAGATGATAAGGTAGAAAACTTTGATACCAAAGGAAGTAACACTACGAAAATGAAAAATGAAACTAAGTAATAACATCACTTTCTAAGATAAAAAGGATAAAAAATATAAATAAACTACGTGGGCTTTGATTCCCCTATAATCTAAGGGAATACGTAGACAACTTAAATAAGTGTAAACTCTTTTTATATTTTTTCTAATCAATCTTTGTTAATCAAATCTTAAATTTTAAACCCTATATAAAATCATTGAAAAAAAATATTATTTTAACTTTCTTTTTATTATATTGCTAGTGTTTTCCGTTGGCCTCAATTAGCATTCCTACTTATCACAAGCATCAATTGTTTGTCATCCCCTTTTTAAGATTATGCCATGGATGTATATTTTGAGTGAGTTAATGCAATTGATGTTTAGATGGCATGATATACATAGTGCAGTTGAAGTTCAAAATCTTGAATTGTGTAAAAATTTAATGTCTGATTGAAACAATATAATTTCAATATCACGTGAACATTATATATGATGTCAATGGGGAATTAAAGATCATAGGAGGAACAAACTAAAAATAATAAAATAATAATAATAATTATTATTATATACTTAAGTTGGAATAGGATTGTTTTGACAGGTCAAAAAATAATAATAACATTATTTCAATTTATCTTTACTTATGTTATAGCATATTAAAGATATTAAGTGTTGACGTGAGATGATACGTATTAATACCATTAACATAAAGACATAAATATTGTTTGTGTAAAATAATATCAAATTTTAATAATTTATTATAATAATACATTTTAATTATACCAAGTGATAAATTAAGAGATTTCAAACCAAGGATGCATTTACTATTATTGCTCATATTTGACAATTAGTATTGAGCGAGTTTATTGTTACTGAGCATTATGTCACATCTTGAATGCATCACCACTATGATTATTGTTTTGTATGGCTTCTAGATATGTGATCGTACATAGTGATTACATGTTCCGTGTGGACTCCAAATTTATTTATTTTTTTATTAATCTAGGTATCTCATTAAACTAATTAATTTTAGAAGTGATGAATTCGATTTTATAAAAAAATTTTATCAACTATTAAAACAAATTAAAAAAATATAGATAAATCTTGACTGACGATTCATCATTATGAATGATTCAAATACCATGGACATATGATATATCCTATATGAAAATACAATCCTCAAAATCCATTCTACCTCCTACTACTGCCCGGGAGGCATATGGACTCCAAATTTAACTCATTGCCATGGTTGCAATCACTATACTAATAATTTGTTCAGTGTTGCCACTGAGTTCATGCAAGACAGAATACTTTCAGACTATTATTATGTCAGTCGTTATGCTCGGTCTTTTGCGAACACAATATCTCTTTACAGCATCAAAGTATAAGGGATTGATTTTAGCTAACACCAACATGCGAGCATTATGTCACACTATCTTCAAACTCTATCCTTATTATTATGTCAGTAGTAGAGCTCAATTCTTTAGAATTGTCTCCAGTGTCAAAGTAGAGGGGAAAATTCATAAATCCTACACTTGACCTATCATAATATCATCATTGCATCAATTATAATGCAAAATAAATAAAATTTATTGCCTTCGTATATTTCTCTTTTCTTCCTCCTTTCATCTCTCTCCCTTCACACCCACAAGCCCATCTCATTTCTTGTTCTCATCCCTTCACTCTCCATCTTCCTCTTCCCTCTCCCACCTTTTATCTCTCTTCCAATCTTTAGCACTTACCTTTCTCCTCCCTCTGCCTTTGGTTCCAAGAAAAATTTCACTGCAAAACTTAAACTCAAATTTTGACTCAACATTCACTGCAAAGCTCTTGCTAAAGCCAAAAACACACACGTTGTGAAAATAAATTTTTAAAAAAAAGTTCATCACATAATGACGTGATTTTTGTTTTTACTAATGAAGTCAAAAATGACAGCATTCATAATCGTATCTGCTGATTGGATCACATATTATACAGTCATTATGATAATAACTATACACTTTTGGCAGTAGTAACAGCTGAAGAAATATTTGAAGATGGTGGTATCACCTTTTTGGTTCTCTGTTTTTACAAGCATGAATCCACAGCAATTACATATTTGCAAGATGATCCTTTGTTAGGAATGCCCTGCCAATAAACATAGTAGGTCTCATAGGTGCAGAGATTTCAATCAAGGAAACTTCTGATGCTATAAGAATATATCATTTCCATTTTCTCTAGAACTTACTGTGTTTGATCCAGATATTCCTATTGATAACTTTAAGGTAATATAAGATAATACATCATCTTTTTCATTTTATGTAGAATTACTGTATTTTTGGATAAGTTATATGGGACCTTAGCATTCTTTAGAAGCAGAAAGAAGTGTTCATTGCAGCTAATATGATCCAGACTGAACATAGCATTGGTCTAAAGGAGGCTGTGTTTCTCAAGGTAAGATAGGTAACTAGGAATTTATTGTTGTGTCCAACCAAAAACGTATAATTTAATTAGCTGTATTCAAGGGATGAGAGTATGTTAACAAAAAAATGATACCTGATAATTTTGTTGACATCTGCCTCTACATCTTGGAATCTGAGATTAAGTTGAGCCAAACAAGTCCAGCGAAAGACACTGTTTTTAAAACAGACCATACCATTTGGTTCAACTAAACCTAGGAATTGGAGGCCAATCTAGAATGGTTGAACCAGTGGAGCAATACTGCTTGAGTCAACTTTTTAGTTGAAGCTCACAATTCAAGGCTAAGAAATTTAACTAAAAAACAACTTCCAAAACTAGAAAAACAATCAAGCAAGATGCTCCTGATGCCTTTGTTAGCATAACAATGAATATCTGCTGCCACCAATCCACTGATTTACATTAATTTTAAGTGCATCTCTCTATTGCTGAAATGTATTAGATAATTGGTGAACAACTACTTGAGAAGTGATAAATATACCTTTGTAAGACGGAGAATTCTAGAGAAAGTTCATGACTTCTAGCTCATCAAACAAGTCAGTTTTGTTCCTTATGATTCTTGCTTCATTATCTACAATCTCAAGAACCTGCTTGATAGGAAATGCGAGTTCATAGCACATCACATTTGAAGTTTTCCAATATTAGCTACTAGCTAAAGAACAATGATATCCCTTTGATGATCAAAAAGCATAATAAGAAATGCTGCAAAATTGTAGTAGGGCTTTCCAACACAGCTTTGCTTCCCAGCCATTTGAAAATTAAAATTACTAGTTGTTACACACCACAGTTTAGGACAACGCCATGCTAGGGTCAACACATAACACAGTTGAGCTCCTACTGGGGTTTTAGGGACAATGCCATGCTAGGATCTCAGTAGCAATATAGCCTAGTTAGAAAATATCTTTATTAAAAACTTTATGTGCATATATGGTTTTCCTGTTCCAGTCTAGTCTCACTTATGCACCTAATTCATTCTTTTGAATTCCCTACACTGAAGTTAATTAAATTTGTAAAAGTGAATCATCCCATTTACTATGATGTGCTCTGATGACTTGATAAAATGTGATCCTAGAGGTGGTAAAAATTTTGGAACACATAGAAGTCTTGTTCTTTGTCGATCTTAGTTGAGTTAATAAATCAATCTAACACAACCATTAGGGTTCTTCTCAAATCTATCACAACCTTTAAAACATCAAATCTAGCACAAAAATATCAAATCTAGCAGCATAATATATGTATTTTTGTACTAAAATATAGTATATGTCAAATATCAATTTAGTTGCTGTTAAAATGATGACATGGCATCCACTAGCACTTTGTCAAGTATACAAGTTGCACAGTGGGTTTTCCATGTGGTACCCGTTCACCGTATTATCAAATCTAACACAACTAATATAAGTCCGATTAATTTTAGCAATCAATATAAGTATTATTAAGACTTTAGCTAAAATGATTTTGATCAAGGTTCATCTTTGACTCTACCTTTTTATTATACCTCTAGTACATCATACGATGATCCATCATATTATAGATTGAAAACATATGTGTATCTTTATTCTATACATGTACCACTTCAGATTTCAGTGGTATTAATCCCAAGTCTAACACTTAGTGGTGAATCTAGACATATTAATTGCATAAGGATGGTACAAGAACCAATGTTGTCATCTGATATGCAACATTCCTTTTGGTATTAGCAAGGTGGTCACGATTCTTGTAATAATTTGCAGCCTATATTTTACAAATATTTAATGGAAATAAATTTTTAATTGGTATATACTTACAGTTAAAAGTAAATAAGTACCCAAATCATTTTGATGCAGCATGATACGGTACTAAATTTGTATCATTTCAATCAAAGACCAAAGTACTAGGCTTGAGATTTTGAATACCTCATTAAGTTTTTGGCAGGTCCTAGAATTGAATATATTTGTAACAAGATAGGCATTACAATATTTTCAAACTAACATGAGCAGAGTGTTGGGATTAAATTGTAAAAAGAATAGGCTCAATTATAATTTAACAGCTTGAAGCATACACATGTTAAAAAGAACAATTATAATAATAACTAATATCAAGGTACACGTTACCATAGAATAAGCCCTAATATTATCCTCATCACATTCAACAATTATGTTAACTCGGTAAAGTAGGAAACAACTTAATGATAAGGCAGACAATAGACATGAGAACATAAAAGAAAACTAATGGGTCTCAAGTAATATTTACCTCTGGTCTTGAATCAAGGACTCCCTTAGACATGCCCACATCAATACACCATAACCTATCATTATATTTGCTGCAGAATTACAAATGATACTATTATAGTAGTTCAGAAAACTCAATCATAAATTGATTCTATGTTCAATTTATCACAATCCATGTCTGTTCATTGAGCTCTATCAAAGTTTATATCACATGTTCAACTAAACTATTTAATTGGTGATGTCATACCTATTTACACCGCCAAATTGTGGAGTGTGTCCAACTACCATTCCTTTTGCACCTAAAGCTTCTAATGTCTCTTCCAGTATAGAGGATATCTATGTAGATAACAAAGCATCAAAGGTGACCAGAACATTAAAACATAAGATTTTAAAGATTTTTTTGTGGGACAATTTGCCTGCAAACTGTGGTACTTTGTATCTTCTGAATCTCTCGAGTACAAACGGTTCCAGACAACACTATCATAACCTCTGGCGGCAATGAAGGGAAATGCAAGATTATCACTACTTTCACTTGTGTCTCTCATCCAAAATGATACTTCTTCATTCATCTTCTTAATTCCATATGCAACTGTACAGATGCAATCACGTTATCCCAAATAATCAAACTAATAGTTAATCTTTGTTCTCTGGTTTGTCAGTAGTACAGAAGAAAACAGTTTAATGAGGACCCAAATTCAGGCATATGCATTATCAAATGAAACAAAGTTTTTATTCAAATAGTAGAAACAGAGTCCTCGAACAAAGGCATGATGTGTATTATGTTCATCTAATGTCAAATACACTGCATCTTGGAAAAAGCGTGGGTATTTTGACATTATGCAATACATGTCTGCAACCATTTACGTGTATATGGTGGTCAAATTAACAGACTATTACGCACGAGAATATCTATGAGATTGGTATGGTACTAACAAAAGGATCGAACCCTATTTAAGCACAGATTGCCACAGATCAGGATCTCAATACCAAGGCATATTGGAACTGTACAAGAGTGGGGCAAATAATATCTGTAGTTGATGTTAGCATAATTTGAAGGTACAGTGGAAGCTTTTCATGGATCGCTAGAGGGGAGGAGTAAAGATCGACCTACAAAAAATGACCTCTTTCTCTTGCTAATGTTTTGAGCAAGGGCACACTAATTAAAATGTAAATAACATGAAATAAACTATGAGGCACAGAATGTACTTGATTACAACCCTCGAATTGTTAGTACAAGACTATGAATGCTCTAATTAAAATTCTCCTCGTCGGAATTGATCCGGAGCTGGAGAAACCTCGTACAATGGTTGAGCATAGACTTTATAATAAACTGAACAAAATAGATAATTCGAGTGTGTTCATTCTACATCGAGCTTTAGTCTATATTTATAACCTTCACCTCTATCTCTACTTGGGGCATAAGCTTGTAACTGTTTGCTTGCTTAAGTCTGCAGAAGTAATAAAATCTGTGAGTTTCATCATCTCTTCTCCTTATTTTTATTACTTCTGCACACCCCTAATCTGCGCACACACCCTAGTATCAGAGCTAAGTTTAAAGAGATGACTATGGTAGCGTAAACCCTTAGGGTTAAGGTACATCAGGGAGGATGTTCGGGATATTACTATATGCATTTAAATTGTTGTTACTAGATTACAGCTTCTGAGTTTTTACTTGTTCTTAGAGTGTTGGTTTACCTGTTGTAGCGTGCCCTCGCTGGATTACTTGCTTCGGAGGAGCGATCACAACCGGAAAGCTTCTCTGGTTTCTCCACCAACCAAATCCCTCAGATGCCCTCACCGTTTGCTTCGACTTGGACGCGACAACCTCTGCCCCACAGGTAGGTTCTCGTACCCATTATATAGCAGAGAGTAGGAGGACGAAGGGGTGGATTTGCCCCTTCGTCTCCTTCAGTTTCATAGATGAAGTCGGCGACGTCCCCCTTCGTCTCCTTCAGTTTCAGAGATGAAGTCGGCGACGCCCCCCTTCTGCCCCTTCATCTGCTGAACGCTCAAGGAAGTTTAACATCTCCCACTCGTCCAAGTCAATCCCTAAAGGTAATTGATCACAAAGATCATTCAGTCACCAAGACTAGTAAGAGCATCCAATTCATACTTCAGGGAAAATGGTTCGTGCGACAGCAAGCACACTGAGCAATTATCGCTAAGAAAGCTGTTACACTTAACTTAGCTGCTCACATGATGACACTCAGTCTCATAATGACACATAGTCTATCTCTTAGTGGCACATATCCGCTATCACAAAAAAAAAAAAATTTAATCTCCCAGTGGCACACAACCATTAATTTGGAGATATTCATGTCTTGCTATTTACCCAGATTAAACAATCTCAATTTACATTGATATGAACATCTCTAATCCCTCATCATGACTATATGTCAAGAGCATGTTCCATATTCAATATTCACAATCATTTCTATACATAACAGAAATGGGTCGACCAGTGAATAATATCAAAGAATGTAAATCTATTTAATCTTCCTTTTTAGCTAGAATCTATTCATTCTAATCAGTCGCTTTCCTAGTTATGTTCCATAGACCGAATCAACCATAGCCAATAGGATACATGCTAAAGTAGCAGACACTGATTAGAAGTTCAAGGAGACAGCTAAATAGTCACTAAGGGCAAATACTGAGATTAATATATAATCTCAAGGTCTCACATAGTAGAGAAGCAGGGATCCATTCTCCTACTACCCTTATTGTCGCCATAGCACATGTGGTATGAATCACATGCTACGATGTTTTTCTCTTTACCAAAAAGAGTGCATGTTTTCTCATAACATCGTACAGATTTTGATCTAGACATACCTAATGTCTAATCCTAAATTCAACTCATGAATTTTAATCTGGCCAATAGCAGGTTAAGTAAATAATGGGTACATTTACTTCGATCATTATCAATTCACAAATGATCTCATCTTGATACGAAATCAAGGCGACCCCAACTTACAGATATGCCTTCATTCACAACTACACAAGTTGTCCCATAAGTAATGGTCTTACTTCTATTTATACTAAACAAATAGAAACGATTGTCCATGTGAGTGGACCAATCTCAACCTGCCAACATGCTCATCGAGACTTTACTCAAATGTAACAAAGACATATACACTGAATAGATCATGACATTTTATTTATCTTTACAATATGTTACATTCTTCGAAGTCCCAAAGACTTCACATGTCCTTGAAATGACTCTTTAGTCAATGGCTTAGTAAAAGGATCTGCAAGCATATGACGTGTAGGGATATACTCAAGAACTATCTTTTTCTTGTCAACAATATCCCTTACAAAATTATATTTAATTTCTATATGCTTGCCTTTGCTGTGATATTTAGGATCTTTGGAGAAAGCTATAGCAGCTTGACTGTCACAATACACTGTAACAGGACTCCCACTGTCCTCAGTAATTTTCAAATGCTTCAGGAACCTTCTTAACCAGACAGCCTCTTGCACAGCCGCTGCACAAGCCACATACTCAGCTTCCATAGTCGACAGCGCTACACAAGCCTGTTTCTTGCTATTCCATGAGATGGCGCCACCATTTAGCAAGAAGGTATAGCCAGATGTGGATTTCCTGTCATCAAGGTCTCCTGCCCAATCTGCATCTGTGTAGCCACTCAGGCTCATATCAGCTCCATGAAAACAAAGACAATAGTTTGCTGTTCCTTTTAGATATCTGAAGATCCTCTTCACTGCTTTCCAGTGTCTCGATCCTGGGTTTGACTGGAAACGACTAACTAAGCCAACAGCATAGCTTATATCAGGACGAGTACACAACATAGTGTACATCAAACTACCAATAGCACTGGCATATGGTTTTTTCTTCATATCGGCTATTTCTTCAGGAGTCTTGGGACACATACTTTTGCTCAGAACAGTACCTTTCGCTGTCGGAGTCTGTTCAATGTTGCAATCTGTCATATTAAAGAGTTGTAGCATCTTAGTAATATAAGCCTCTTGAGACAAACCCAAAAGTCTTTTTGATCTATCTCTTATGATCTTCACTCCTAAGATGTACTCAGCTTCTCCCATATCTATTATGTCAAATTGTGATGAAAGTCATGATTTGACTTCTATCACACATTCTGTATCACTTCCAGCTATTAGCATATCATCAACATATAATGATAAAATGACAAACTTTCCTTTTTCTTTTCTTAGGTAAACACAATGATCCTCATTGATCATTTCGAAACCATAAGATAAAATGACTTCATTAAATCTTATGTTCCATTGTCTTGACGCTTGCTTTAGCCCATATATTGACTTCTTTAGTCTACATACTTTATTCTCTTGGCCTTCAGCAATGTAACCTTCTGGCTGTGCCATATAGATTTCCTCGTCAAGATTACCATTAAGGAAAGCTATTTTTACATCCATCTGATGTAATTCCATGTCATAATGTGCTACTATAGCTAGGATGACACGTATTGACACAAACTTCACCACTGGGAAGAATGTCTCTTCAAAATCAATACCCTCCAATTGGGTATATCATTTTGTAACCAGTCGAGCTTTGTATCGATTAATCGATCCATCTGCTTTCCTCTTAATTTTGAGAATCCACTTATTCCCAATAGCCCTTCGGCCCAGAGGAAGATCGACTAAATCCCAAACTTGATTTTTTCTCATTGACTCCATTTCCTCATCCATTGTAATTTTCCAATTTTCTGTAACTGAGCATCTCATTGCTTCCTCAACAGTTCGAGGTTCATCATCGTCAATCGGGAGTGTCATTAATGCCTCATCGTCAAACCATTTCCTAGATTTAATCTTACGAACACTTTTCTGTAAATTGGACTGATGAGAAGTCAACTCATGACTTGGGATGCGTTCCTGGCTTGGGCTTTTTAATTATGCCAGGAATTACATTCCCAACCTGGGTAAGCTATTAAGCCCGCTCTACGCCAAGACCAGCCCAACAGGAGACAAAAGAATGAACTCGCAAGATTGGGCCTTGGTAAAGAAGATTAAAGAATTAGTCCAGAAGCTGCCTAACTTGGAGGTTCCCCCCCGAAGATTGCTTCATCATCCTGGAGGTAGATGGTTGTATGGAAGGATGGGGAGGGGTATGCAAGTGGAAAAGAAGAAAATTTGACCCAAGAACAACTGAGAGGGTTTATGCATACGCCAGCGGTAAGTTCTCCCCTATCAAATCTACCATAGACGCAGAGATCCATGCTGTGATGAATTCCTTAGAAGCCTTAAAAATCCATTATCTTAATAAAATGGAATTAATTATCAGGACTAATTGCTAGGCAATCATTAGTTTATATGGGAAGTCATCAAATAACAAACCATCCAAGGTCAAGTAGCTCGCTTTCATAGACTATATAACTGGCACCGACATTCCGATATGTTTTGAACATATCGACGATAAAGATAATGAGTTAGCATATTCCCTTTCTCGACTGATTACATGCCTTACTATTTCAGAATGGCTGGAAGGGATCCTCAGCCAGCTGGAGCTCGTGGCACCAACCCTCTAAGAAATAAAGGAAAAACCCAATATGAGGGCCCAAGCCCAGATGACTCAAGTTCTCCTAGACTTGAGCACCTCGTTGATAGATATGAGCAACTATTGCAAGACTACCGTCAACAACTTAAGCGAGGGATCACCCGTGAGAATGAAAGAAAGCTCGGCCAATAGCTTCAACTCCAACAAGAAGTCTCAGAACAAGCAATGGCTGCCCTCTGGCAGCTCCAAAGACTAAATGAACTAAAGACAAGGGGATGGCGGGACATGAGTACTAAAGACAATTGGTGGGGGGATTGGTATCCTGCCATCAAACAGCTCGATGAACAGCTAAAGACAGCTATCCGCCATATACAGGACACAGTTCAGAGGTTGAAGTCCTTCCATCTTTTGGGATAAGCTCAACAACCTTGCGGAAGTGGTGGACCCACAAGGCATAACAATAATTCACCCACTAAGTCATGTCTGTATCAAAGTTTGCGTTAGTCACGATCACTAGCTATAAAGGCGTTCGAATCTCTTATCAGTAGGACGATCACAGATATAAAGTGATCAGTGTGAGTTGTAAAGTAAATGGTGTGAGTTGGATTCCTCCTTATCAGAAAAGCAAGAGCATGTGACGATGGGGCCCAATGAGCACCCGGCGTCTCTTGCTTCTTCTATATAAGAGGAAGTAGAACCCCCTTGCAGAGCATACAAGCGATCCTTGTTCTCTACTTAGGGCATAAGCTTGTAATTGTTTGCTTGCTTAAGTCTGCAGAAGTAATAAAATCTGTGAGTTTCATCATCTCTTCTCCTTATTTTTATTAGTTCTGCACACACCCTGGTACCGTTGTGCTGACATAGCACTTCCGAGTGCTTGGATTCGTCGATCCCAATCTGATTTGTCAACAGTCCACTAATAGGTCTGGATGACTCCTCGCGATCCAAGCGTCTGGAACCTCTCCGGACACTTGAACTCTACTGACGTGGACTCCATCCTCATCCGCTTCGGCAACGGCTCGCGTTGACTTGAATTGGATAGCCAGGCACCTGGAATGCCCAGAATGGTCAACTTCGTGTTGACAATTTTCCTCCTCCGTTCTCTCTTATGCCTTGGTCGCCTTACACAGTCTTCCTCCCAACTTCTTATCTCTTGGATGCACCAAACCCTTCTAGCTCGCTCTCATGCATCCTTCTCACTCCGCCGGAGTATTCTTCCGCAGCTCCTTGTACCTCGAATGCATTGAGCCCGTCAGCTCCTTTCCCTTGCCATCCTTCTCATTCGCTTGGGTCTTCTGTCAAGGTTCGCCATCTAAATATTACGTGTGATCTCCTAAGTCCCTATACACTTAGACACACATGTCAAATATCACAGGACCTAATTTCAGACTTATTTGACCGCACATCAAAACTCTACTGGGATACTAACAATCTCCCCCTTTTTGATGTTAGTCAAACTAAGTTTGAAATTAGGAAAAATAATAAACATAATAAAAATAATAAAAACATGAACAAGCATAATGCAATAATAATACCTACTCCCCCTACATGTATGCATAATTTCTTATATCTATTTTCTCCCCCTTTGACAACTACAAAAATACTGGGGTTGAAAAAAATATGATACTAACTATTCGGATCATAAAAATTTTTAAAATTTAAACCAGAAAAAGATCAAAATTTCCTTAATCATGAATTAATTTTCACCAAATATATTTTAATTAATTTTCAAATTTCAAAATACATGATTTCTGTTTAATAAAAGAAACATGTAATCGTTCAAAAATTCTAAAATTTTATTTTTGCTCATAGACAACATATCATATGTTTACAGAAAAATAATTTTTTATCATACATTCTTACAGAACATTTAAAAACTTGCATATCAAGTCAAAACTAAAAAAACAATTTCTTGGTTGGCTTAAAAAAGATTTTTAGGTAGTCAAAATTGATTTTGAAACCCAAAATATATTTACACCTATTGAATATGATTTGACCCTTGAAATTTCGATAATTATATTTTGGTCTTCTATATCTTGATCTTTGTCAAAATTTTATTTTTTGGTTCTTTAACATGATATTCAAATTATGTGAACAAATGAAATTTTTTTCTAATTCTAATTTTTGAATTTCTATTTGTTCCCTTAATTTTGCATTTTCATCCTTCATTTTTTCTAGTTCATCTTTAGAGGATGAAGTGACTAATTTGTTCTCTAGCTCAGTGTTGGTTTGTTTTAAATCCATATATTTCTTCCTAACTTTACATAATGACCTAGATAACATTTTAATTGCATCGTAAAGTTGATCGGAAAGCAAGTTACGTACCTCATTTACCATTTCGGATTCATCGATTGAGGCTCCCCCTGCATAATTGTTTTCGTCGCTGGATCCTACTTCTGACTGTTCTTCTTACATCGCCATCAATGCAAGTCCAACTATTTACTCCGACTCCGAGTCTTCTGAAGACTTGTCCCAAGTGGCTTTCAGATTCTTGTGTTTGGATTTTGATTTTTTTCCTCTTTTTCTTTGGGCTTCTGCTTGAGTTTAAGACAGTTGTCCTTGATGTGACCTTCTTCATCACAGTTGAAGCACCTCACTCTTCTTTTCTCTTTTCTTCTTAGTAGTCTTGAGGTCTGTTTCTTATCAAAGTTATTATTTTTAAATAACTTCTTCATTTTTCTTACCAGGTATGCTTCTTCATCCAGCTCCAAGGATGTATCCGAATTTGAGTCACCCTTCTTAGCTTGGAGCGATGTTGTTGTATGGTAGTTCTATGTCTTTAAACCCTGCACATCAAGATTTATGTAATTCTAAGGTCGAAAATAATTCTTCTAGTGTACTTACCTCTAAGTTCTTCGAGATGTAATATAAGTCCACTATAGAAGACCATTCTTGGGTTCTTGGAAATGCATTCAATGCATATCTGAGAGTGTCTCGATTTGCCACTTTCTCCGAGGTTGTTGAGGCCGGTGATTAACTCTTTAAGCTTTGCATATAGTTGTACCATCTTTTCTCCCTTTTCTAATCGGAAATGATTTAGTTGATTCTTCAGCAAATCTCTTCTGACTAATTTTATTTTTGAGGTCCCTTCGTGAAATTCTAAGAACTTTTCTTAAAGGTCTTTCACCAAGTTGTAGAGGCCTATCCGGCTGAGTTCCTGTACAGGTAAAACATTTAGGAGATGGAACTCTGCTTTACCATTCACTGTGAACTCGTCTCGTTGCTTCTTGGTCAATCGCAGTTCATCGAGTTCTTCTCCATCCTCATTCCTGGGCACTTCGAAACCATTTTTAATACACAATATTATTTCAAAATCTGTTTTGAAGAATACCTCCATTTTTCTCTTCCAAATGGTGAATTCACCCTCGAATTTTGGTAGGTGGATGTTTGCTCTGTCATTCCTTCCGATCTAATTGCTTAGTTGACAGTTAGTCTTTCTGAGCAGTCCTACTCTGATGCTAATTGAAGGTACAATGGAAGCTTTTCGTGGATCACTAGAGGGAAGGAGTGAAGATCGACCTACAAAAAATGGCCTCTTTCTTGCTAATATTTTGAGCAAAGGCACACTAATTAAAAGGTAAATAATATGAAATAAAATACGTGGCAGAGAATGTACTTGGTTACAACCCTCGGATTGTTAGTACAAGACATGAAAGCTCTAATTAAAATGCTCATCGTCAGAATTGATCCGGAGGTGGAGAAACCTCGTACAACGGTTGAGTGTAGACTTTATAATAAACCGAATGAAATAGATAATTCGAGTGTATTCATTCTATATCGAGCTTCAGTCTATTTATAGCTTTCACCTCGATCTGACTGTTATGATGATGTGGCACTTCCGAGCGCCTGTAAGCCTTCCGGGAGTCTAGATTCATCGATCCCAATCCGATCTGTCAACGGTCCACTAACGGGTCTTGATGACTCCTCACGATCCAGGCGCTTGGACACGTGGACTCTATCCTCATCCGCTTCAGCAACGACTTCGCTAACTTGAATTGGGTATCCGAGCGCCTGGACTTTGAGGCGCCCGGATTGGATCTAGGCACTCGGAATGTCGGGAATGGTCAACTTTATGTTGATCATTTTCCTACTCCATTCTCCATTCTGCCTTGGTCGCCTTACATAGTCTTCCTCCGAGCTTCTTATCCCTCGGATGCATCGAACCCTTCCGGCTCGCTCTCATGCGTCCTTCTCGCTCCCCGAAGTATTCTTCCAGAGCTCCTCGTACCTCAGATGCACTGAGTCCATCGACGATAAGTGGCTTTTGGATAAAATAAATTAGGATTATATGGTATTATTTTGATCATTTTCTTTATCATAAATTGGGTTTATAGTTTATTTCTTTAACTTGGATTAATTTGATGTCTTCATCTTATTTCTTATTAATTTGAGGTAATTAATGTGTATTAATTTGCAATATTTGATTTTTAAGAAATTAGGATAAAGATAGTAATTTTTGGATAATTACAATCATGCCTAATTGCAAAGAATTAAAATCAGGCAAGAAAATCAATTCAAAAAGCCCACGTATAGGCCCAATTTAGAGAAAATCAAGTCTAGTTCGAGTCTGAGTTCAGTTTTGGTTTAGGTCTGGTTCAACGCGAGTTCGGTTCAGTCCGGTTCAACGTTGGCTTAAAAGGCGAAGTCCGATTCAAGCGAAGGGGGGCTCGACCGATTCTAGGTTTCTCTCTCTCTTCGAGAATCGCGAGCACTGTAGCTTCTCCGCTCGCGATTCCTTCAGCCGAGCTCCTTCACGTCTTCACTGCCATCTGTTCTCCGTTCTTCTTCCCGATTGGCATCAGCACGGCGGTGTGCAGTAGCTACGGTCGACGAGCGCCGACGCACTCGTAGGAGATCTCGCCGACGTGGTTTCGAATGCGAGAGCCTTCTTCATCCCCACCGATCACGGAACAATCACTGAGAGTGGCCAGCTCTGACGATTGGTGGTCGGTAGCATTCCGCACAGTAGGGACGCCAGCCGTGAGTGGTTGCTCCGGCAAGCTCCCTATCCCTCTACATCCACCGGAGCTCCGAGCAGCAGTCAACTTCGCCCATGTGGTTTCGAATGCGGGGGAGGTTCTATTTGGAACTTTGATCATCCCTCATTCACCGATGAAGCAAGGTAAGGATTTCCATTTCTTTGTTGTGACTTTCTATTTGTGGACAACAAGGGTTAGGGCAGAGGAAGGAGCTCCGGATTTAGGCTTCTCCGATCAAACCTCGCCAGGTTTGTCCAGCTCCGGCGAGGTTCTTCGTCCTGTTGGCGTAAATCGGCCAAAGCCTCTGTTTGCTTCGTTCTGAGCCGATTCGGGGAAAACCCTAACTTCTAACCCTAATTTCTAACTCTAGTTTCATTTTGTTTGTTCTTTTGGTTTATAATTGACCGTCAAAACCCCCATTATTTGGTGTTATTTCTGTTCTTGTTTATGTGATTTAAATGTCAAGTTGAATGGTTGTTGAACTCGAATTGTTCATGTTATAGATTGTTGATAGGAATAGATTGTTGAGTTGAATGTTGGTTGAATGGTTGAGTTAAAATGCTTGTGAAATTGCGTAATGGAAAATGTTGTGTTGTTGAATGTGTTGGTAATGGAACATGTTAGATTAGTTTATTGTTGTTGAATGGAATGTAGTGGGAGGTTTAATTTTGTTATTTGATATTTGCAATGGATAATGGTATAAACTTGTTGTTTGATGTAGTTTTGTTATTGGGTTGAAATTGATTGTAACTAAGCATGTTTGGTTGTTGAATGTGTTTGTTGTAGAACCACATGATATGTTGTTTGATGTATAGGAAATGGAAATGATATGTGGATTGTTGGTTGAATATTGGAAATAGAATTCGTTTTGTTGTTTAGAAAGTAAATAGAACATCTTGTATTGTGTACTTTGAGAAATTGTTGATATAATGACCAGTTCATGTTAATGGTTTGTAAATTAATTTATGTTGTGTTTGTTACAATTGTGGATAAAGAACATGTTCTTGCTTGATTTAAACAATTGTTGTTATATGATGTTGTGTTTATTCATGTTTAGATAACTTAGGTTTAGTTGTATATGGTTAGTGGAATAGATTGTAAATTTGTGAAATTGTTATACTTTAATGTAATTGTGTTAATTATGGATGATATTATAAAATGAGTTGTTGTCTGAATAAATTTGTGTTAGGATATACAATAGGTCTTAAGTTGTGAATTATGTATAATTAATATTCATTTGTTAAGTATAGGATTTAATTCTTATTAAGTGGATTTTGTAAATATTTAGGAGTGAATACGATCAACAATAAAAATCTCGCACCATGTTGTTTAGGATGGCTTCCTATCATTGATTTCACGAGAGAGACGACCCAGACCTCTATTATACTGCTTAAATGACAATTAGAGGTTTTGGTTAATTACAAATTTTAATTTTGAAGGGTGTGAGTGATAATTAAAATATCAAAATAAACAAATAAAAAATATTTAACAAAACACGACTCATCAGAGACCCATACATACTGTGTAAGGTATAGTTGAGATTCACTTATCCTAAGAATATTGGGGGCACAAGAACAATGCATTTAGAAATCAATGAAAAGAGCACTCAATATTCTCCATAGCATGTCTAGAAGCTCCTAACGGTCAAAATATTTAATTTTGCAGCCACAAGTTGATTGATTAGCAAATGCACTCTGCATTGAAGTTGATAATTAAAATGGTCCAAATAGTCCAACTAAACAAATTAAAAATATAATAAAGCAAGTTGGATCAGTCAGTATTTGATCATTTGAAACCAATTCTTAACCAGACTTGACTGCTCAGCGTTTCTAAGTTTGGGACTGAATTGAGGATCAATTTAACCAGCTGTTTCACGTGAAACATCAAAACATTGACTGCATCTTCCAAAAACCCTTTTGGCTCTGCAACTGCATACTGACCACATGTAGTGCATGACCAGATTGGTTGTTACCAACATATTTAATCACTGATTCTAAAAGTGGAGCATTGAAGTGAACGCTACTATATTTTTTGTGAGTGGCAATTCCCTTTTAGGTTTGAATACACTAACAGTATGTAAACCCTTTCTATGTTGAAAGTTAAAATATTTTAACAGTAAGAAAACAACGTACATAAAGGCACTTTCGGCAATTAGGCCTGGTATAAGGCCTTTCCACTTTCAAGCAATCATGTTTTTATCAAAGCTCCACATATCACTCATCTCTTAGATTTAAAATCTTAAATAATTTGGAAGGTTTTCAAGAAAAGGAAAATGTGTATTATGAATAGAAAATTCTATAATGATCAGAAAAAGAAAATCAGAGCACAAGATCAGAAAACATGCACAACCAAGTAGCATGGATCATCTGTAATTAATTCATCTCCAAACAAAGAAGTCATATTAATCCTTGCAAATGAGACATAAACATGCCACGCTGTTCTCCTCAATATCCCTATGTATGTATACTGAAGTCATAATCATGTAATATACTTGAACGTGCCAACTAGCTTAGATGATAAGATTTGTAAAGTTTGTTGCCAAGTCTTGGGGTGGAATCCCACCTTCACTACTTACGTGGAATTTAATCCTTCGTTTCTATTTGAAAAAATTTAATATACATTCAGATAGAAAAAATCTTCCCATTGCCCCCCAGAGGAAAAAATGCAGAGAAGACATTGTATCATGGATTGAAATTTTGAACCGTATCGCACGATACCGGCGAAAAATTTCGTTTTGCCGACGGATCGGCACCGGCACAGTGGTTCCAGCCAGGAGATGCCTTAGGAGGCATCACTCAGACTCGGCGACGCCTCCGGAGGCGCCACCTAGGCCCGGTGAGGCTACCAGAGTCGCTGGCAGGTTCGGCGATGCCATCGGAGTCGCTGGGCGGCTCCGGCGACACCACCGGAGGCGTCGTGTGGGCCCGACGATACCTCCGTGAGAGGCCGCGCATGACCGGCGGGTACGCAGGCCGCGCACGACCAGCAGGCGCGCAGGCCACGTGTAACTCACGATTTTGGATTTTTTTAACTTAGAGTTTAATTAAGATTTTAATAATCAATTCTTAGCTATAGTTGGGAATAATTTAAATGGACTTTATTAAAACCCATAAAATTATCTTATTATTTTTTAAAAAATTTTTATTTTTTATTTTTAAATATTTAGATTAAATTTTTTATTTTAGTTAATATATTTTATATTTTAAAAATGCTGAAACTAAACCGGTACGGTACGGTATAGTACTGAAACTGTATCGTTCCAATCCAGAACTGAAATTTCGACACAGCTCAATATTTTAAACCTTGCATTGTATCCACCACTATAAACGTATGTTCTGTATATTCTACATTTCTTAGTCCTTCACTAACTAGACCTTTTTTGTTCACCTGCAACATTTCTGCTAGTAGAAAACATTTGAGTATGCAAAAAATTCCATGTCAATTTGCTATCTGTTAGAATATTTAGAAAATAAATATTCTATTAAATATTCTGTTTAGAATAAGTCGTCTAGAATAAGTCCCTATACTCATGTATAAATAGGGACCTATGGCTTGTAATATTTCTTGAAATTCCATAATATTTTACATGGTATCAGAGCTAGAGGATTTAGGGATTTAGGTTTATCCGCCTAACCCTAATTCTTTCTTCTGTTCGCCGCCGCGCGCGTCTTTCCTCCCTATCTCACGGAGACTCCTTCGCTTCTTCCCAGCCTGTCTTTCCAGCAAGCGACGCGCCATCTCTCGCGCGTCTGCAGTAGCCATCTCCCTCGCGCTCTGCCGCCACTGCTCGTCTTCCTCCCAAAACCATACGGTGCTGGTGTGTTTCCTCCTGAGCACGCGCCGCCGGAGTTCTTCTTCTCCCTGTCGCCGTGAGGAGCAAGGACCGCCGGACTTCTTGTGGTCGAACAGGACTGCCGAAGCTCTCTGCTTCTCCACGGCACTGAACAGCTTCCTCCTTTCCCGT
>NW_027431780.1:0-1329 GCF_044706935.1 Curcuma longa
ATTATTACCTTGAGGTGGCGTGAACGTCTTCTTAAAGTTCCTCTGTAAATCTTTTGCACTCCCATCATTTTCTTCACATAATGAACCATCTCTTTTGATGTCCATTCTTCATCGCTATCTGAAGAGTCTTGTCAGACTCTAATGACTCCTCCTTTTCTTTTTCTTTTTCTTTACTTACTGCAATCAAAGCTACACCTTTCTCTTGTGTGCCCCATTGGCTTGTTTTCATGCAGTTGTAATTCACAAAATAATTCGTCTAATTTAATAATAGATAAAGTACTAATACTTTATATAGCCTCCATCGATGCCCATAAAGTAGTTCTCGGGAAGGCTTGTAGAACGTACCTCACAGATCGCGATTCTCGATCTTTTCATCGATGACATGGAGATCATTGACTATTTCTTTAAATCTTCCATGCATCTGGCTCACAGTCGTAACTTCATCGAGAAGGACTGTAGTTGGCTTACAAGAGATTCTTCTTGGCTCTTCTAGATTCGCTTGATCCTTCGTTCAGTTCGATGATTTTTTTCAGAGTTCTTTGGCCGAATTGAAAGGTTCGACCTTGCTCAGTTGTTCCTTTGATAATCCCATTGTAAGGTCGTTGTTGCTTTAGCATTGGCCTGTGCCTTCTTGCACACGTGTTTGACCAGTCTCTTGTAGGAGAGATTTTCCCTCTGTGTCTTTGGGTGTTTCTCGAACCCATCTACAATGCTAAACCATTTTCAATATCATTCATAAGATAATACTTCGTCCTACCTTTCCAATAGGCGAAGTCGTTTCCGTCGAAGTACGGTGGTCGTGCGGTGCTATAACCCTCTTGGAACGCCATGAGTTCAGGCGGTAATTCTCAACTTAGAAAAATTTAAAATCTATTATCTGGACAAAGGGGAAATTGTTATTAGAACGGATAGCAAGACAATAGTAAAGTTTTATGAGAAATGTGCAGATCACAAGCCATCCAAAGTTAGATGGTTAACCCTGACAGATTATATCCCTGGAATTGGGGTTTTAAAGTTTCATTCTTCCAAGCGGTACCAGAGCTGGTAATTGGAATCTCAAGCCCTCTTCTGTAGTTATACCTACTTTGCCCTCTTCCATGACTACGGCCATTAACTATGATGGTTCCACAACTTTGAGATTTAACGATTATACTGCACACTCTACTAGCAAAACACCTGTTTTTAATGCAACTGATGATGAGGTAGATGAACACCATTTGATTAATGTTATCCTCATCACGGACAACACCACTGATGATTACCCGCAGTTCAGCAGCCTTAGAAGAAACTTTTCTTCTGGAAGACCTGGTGGGGATTTCTCAATGATTC
>NW_027431781.1:0-4513 GCF_044706935.1 Curcuma longa
TATGTAATTGGCATATATTATTTCTGTGTGAAAAAATGAACTGAAGTTTCCAATGAAAATTTATTGTGTGAATGTTAGTCATTTTATCTAAGGTTCAAAATCTGATTCCAATACAGAGTTTCAACCCCAAACCGAAACAAGATGTGTCAATGGTGTTGGCAGTGTGCCAAGGTCCCATGTGGCAAAACTAGAAGACGAGGAGGAAGAAACTGATGCTAAGGTAAGGTGAGGTAATTTTAAACACCAACTAAGGACACTAGTTGAGACTGCCACAAAGGTGAGGTGATTTTTGAACCCCAAACAATGCATTTTTTACTTTTGCACAAGCCAATGTTCAAAATCATCTTCAGCTATAAACTAGGGTTCAATATCGCAGGAGGAAGAAAACCCTACTTCTTGGTCGGTGCACAGAATGTGATGTCTCACCCATATAGGTAGAGACAGCATGAGATTTAAAATCAATTTGATAAAAATATTTTTAATATTGACCACATATGCAATGATATGCAATGCAATGGGTTGACTGCATATTGCCTACAATGCAGTATGCTTTTAGAAAACTACCTTTCACAACTCCTAATGTCTGTTGTTAATTAACCTCCCAATGTGTACCATGAAATTCCTATGCAGCTTATCAGAAAAGCCCATGTTTTTCAATATCTATCCCATATATTGGTTGGTCGAATGAGACAGTTGCTCCTGAGAACAACTTTTTATAGAGGATATTGACAATCTTCATTTTTACATTTATGAATTCATCATTTATGCAGTAATTGTTCCAATCTATATTTCTGAAATAGAGAGACCATTGGATCAACTTATTGTGGGAATCTATCAACCAAATTGGATTAAGTAGTGGAGACATCAGTCGAGCCGCACTGCAGAAATACAGGATACTGAACCAAGAGAATTCAAAATTTCACTCAAATAAGGTCATGATATTCATTACGAGAGATGAAAATCACAGCTAACCTGAATCTTAGCGTCATGTGTGGCAACAAGGATTTCGCTCTTCCCATCGCCATTGAGATCGACCACAACAGGAGGAGGGAGACGTTCAGCCTCAAATTTGATGGGATACTCATCTGAAAGGTGGAACCAAGCTTCCTTGAAGGAGAAATATCCTTCTTGCTGAGGATAACGCCACATTTAGACGCAAAATAACTAAAGAAAGCAAAGAAAATTGTAAGATAGTTTTAGTAGTCGTAACTTTACCTGGAGGGAGAAGAAGAGAGCGAAGGCGGCGAGGAGGAGGATGCCGAGATCTCTTTTCCTCATTTCTTCACGGCGGGCAACCAATAAATATTCTTCACGCTACCAACATTCTCGACTTGGAAATACAAAAAGATCGGCGAACATAACAGGTAGAAATTGAGTCAATTTCCCACGATAGAAAGCCGATCCTGATGTGATATGATTTCTCTGTCAAATCAGAAAATAAGATATGAATAGCAAGGAAGGGAGGGAGGGATTCGAAGGAGATGGCCGACGAGCCTTCAAGGATTACCTATCGCCGCCGCTGCGGTCTGTCGTCGTTGCGATCTCGCCGGCTGATTCTTCCCAGGCGACGGCTTTATGTTTACTGGCTTGCGACTTCTTGACGAGGGTTCGAAGTGCGAAAATAGGGCGTCCCCTAAAAAAATAGGATACGAGAGAAAATAAAAGAATTTGGAAATATATATATAATTCCATTTGTGTTGATGATTTCGCACTAATCAGGTTTGTTGACTCTACTTGCTCCAAAGGATCACGTGACTTTGAGATACCTTTCCTTATTTGCTGTTATTTAAAAAAATATGAATTTGCATTTTGTTTCGCCCTAAATTGGATAAAAGAATGATTTCCTTCCCTCGTGAATACATCCTTCTTTGACTGTCGCTAGTGCAAGGTTAACTCGCGTTAACTCGCCAGCTAGACGGTAGTCGCTCACTAGCCGTGAGTTCGACGATGGGCTATGTAGAATTGTAATCTTGTACATGATAGATTTGGGATCAAAATTAAATTCATTTTTTTATGGTATCAGAGTTTGATTTTCTGTTCGTTATGGCATACTTGGGGTAGACAACTAAGGTAGGGGCCTGATTTGGCTCTGCTGATCCCTTATTTCTTTTATGTTTCCTCTAACTCTTATAAGTCGAATAGTTACTTATGTTTTATGGGAAGTGAATACTTGTATACGTATGTATTATCCAATGGAAAAATGAGCTTCTACCTAAACGGAGCTGGGAAGGCGGAGGAGCCGACAAAGGTCGTTTTAAGCCAAGGTGGGCGTTCAAGACCGTGTCAGGCTCAGAGATCTTCTAATATCCTCCTAGGGTAATAGCACAACGTGAAGTACTTTGGATAATACTAACGTTATAAGTTGAAGCAACCCAGAACTACGGTAACTAGTAAGACGTACAGAGGAAGGGGCTAAAAGATTTAAGGTAAGCATCCAGAGAAGGGTTTCCCTATCTTGTCTTTTCATATTGCCATTTACATCCAGCTCTTTTGTTATTGTATGAATTCAGACCTAAAAGAATTTGAAACATATTTCAACACTTGGCGAAACTCCTGGAATTCTAGAAAAGATTTGGATTACCTAAATTTAGACTCATTGGCAAAATCTGACATTTCCCATAACCTCCTAATTACCGCTTATCGAGTAGATTTGGGAAATAAGGCTATATTTGCTCTAAGTAAACAAAGCTGTTATCATATTCTTGATTTACGTTCCCAGCTTCAGGAACAAGAAGAAAGGCTGAAGGATGTTTTCAGACTTTCAGAAATTATAAAGCAGCAGCAGGGAGACTTGGAGCAAATACTCAAGAAACAAAGCAGCCTTGAGCAAGAAATTAGCAACCTCAGACGTGATTATCTAGGCAGGAGGCCTTTATCCAAAAGAGACGTTGAGGAGCTGGTGATCAAAATCAGTGAACAACCTAAATTCATAAAAGGACAAACTGAAGCACTTACTGAGGAGCTCACACAGAAGATAGATAAGGTTGAGGAGTTAATCCATCGACTAGAAGGCATCCTGACTGGATGAGCCTTAGTAGCATCAAGGCTACTGACGTCTACCAAGAAGCCATTCAGGCAACCACTCAGGGTTGGGATACTATTGGATTGGGTTTCACTGAAAAGGACCCGGTACCAGGAACAACAACTGTTTTTAGACAGCTTAACTCCATTTTATTCTCTGTTTTAAAATTAAGGACAGAGATCCAAGGTCTACGAGAAGAATTAGCAGTTCTCAGGGCAAAACCTTCATCTAACAAGGAGGTAGATCTGACTGAGCTGACCAACAAACTTGATAATCTCCACCTTGGAGGCACCAACTTCAGAAGTCAGAACAAAGGCACCATCAAGGTATTCCGAAATCCTTTTGATTTGCTAAAGAATATAAAATGAATTTTGGACAAAGCCTTCCACATGTTCCTCAATCCACGGGTACTATCACCTCAAGAGCATCTGGAACTCCCTTAATAGAAGATTAGATACGGGAGTATCGAAGAACAGCACATGCCAGATACGAAGTGCAGAGGATTGGCAAGAACATAGCCAATCTGGGAAGACTAATTATTGGAGCTCAACCTCATGAACATACACTTGCTCTCCTTATGAATCCAGATGTAGAACTACAGCGCTCTATGCAAGAAAGAGCCAGAACTGTACCTGCAGAAGTATTATACATGACACGCAGAGACACTATACACCACAGAGTGTATCTATACAGATCTGAGGAACGAATGCTAATCATTGGCTCAGATCAACAAGACCGAACGTTCATCGTTGAAGACTCTTTTGAACGTCTTGACCAAGCGGGATTTGAGTACATACATCTCAGTGTACTCCAGGTACGATTTCAAGTTTTACATAGAAGATATACTGGTACTATGGCTTTACTTGTCTTCAGAGACACCCGATGGGGAACCGATGACCGCAGCATTATTGCGGCCATGGAAGTAGACTTGGCGGAAGGAAATCAACTTATTTATGTCATGCCTGACATAATGATGACAGTCAAGGATTTCTTCAGACACATACAAATCTCTATCAGAACCAAAGGATATGATACTTGGGAAGGCGCTGAGGCCAATCTCCTGATTACAAGAAGTATTACAGCGCGACTTTCCAACACCCTAAATGTTGGGATCACGTTTCGAATTGAGAAGGTAACTGAATACCTTCGATCCAAGGGTGTCAGAGCTATTAACGCAATGAAGCATTCTTCCAAGCAGTACCAGGCTGGTAATTGGAATCTCAAGCCCTCTTCTGTAGTCATACCTATTTTGCCCTCTTCCATGACTACGGCCATTAACTATGATGGTTCCACAACTTTGAGATTTAACGATTATACTGCACACTCTACTAGCAAAACTCCTGTTTTTAATGCAACTGATGATGAGGTAGATGAACACCATTTGATTAATGTTATCCTCATCACGGACAACACCACTGATGATTACCCGCAGTTAGCAGCCTTAGAAGAAACTTTTCTTCTAGAAGACCTGGTGGGGATTTCTAATGATTC
>NW_027431782.1:0-32380 GCF_044706935.1 Curcuma longa
AATGTGTATTTGTCATGATCTCACATCACCTAATTGGAATATTTATTAGTTGCTTAAATACATGTTCATATCATCTTAAGTGTATTTCTAGAAATTTTTTCCTCAATAAGCATAACTTTAACTTTCTCTAATGTTCTCATTTATTATCTTGTCTAATGCTTATTTGTCATGATCTCACATCACCTAATTGGAATATTTATTAGTTGCTTAAATACATGTTCATATCATCTTAAGTGTATTTCTAAGAAATTTTTTCCTCAATAAGCATAACTTTAACTTTCTCTAATGTTCTCATTTATTATCTTGTCTAATGCTTATTTGTCATGATCTCACATCACCTAATTGGAATATTTATTAGTTGCTTAAATACATGTTCATATCATCTTAAGTGTATTTCTAGAAATTTTTTCCTCAATAAGCATAACTTTAACTTTCTCTAATGTTCTCATTTATTATCTTGTCCTTCCTCATATGTCCGCCTTAATATCTTCTTCTTTGAGACTCTCATCTTCTACCTATATGCTTATTCATAGCGTAATATTTAGCTCTATATAATATAACAATCTAACTACTATCTTTAAGCTTTTAAAAAGATCTTACGATCATAAAAAACACCTAACGTCCTCCTCCATTTTAACCATCTTATTTGCATCTTATATAAAACATCTCTATCCACCCCTCTATCCATTTGCAAAAATAATCATAAATACTTAAAGCTCTTGGTTACAAGTAATACGTCATCTCCTATGTTACAATTGTCTTGCCGTGTCTACTTAATATAAAACTTAAATTCCATAAATTACGTCTTTACTTTACTGAACTTAAAACTTTTTACTTCTAATATTTCTCGCTAAAATTCGAGCTTAGCATTTACTCATTCGCGTGTCTTATTTTATCAAGTATAATATATACTAAAATTAAAATGATTAAGCCAAGTATGCAGAGTAGACTGATCAGCCATGTGAGCCAATTAAGATGATTGAGCTAGGCAGGCATGATTGACCAAGTAGGCTAGCTAACTTAAGCGTGTCGGTCAAGATAAACAAGCCATCGAGGGCTAAACAGACTGATTTAGTCTAGTGTGCCGTTGTGGGCCAATGAATTGACCGAATTATAAAGGTCAATTGAGCCAGCAAATTGAACAAGCCACACAAGCCAGTGGGATGGGAGCCGATTGAGATAAGCTAGTAGCATTGTCAAGCTAGGTGGTTGAGTGGGATGGTCAAACCAAGTGAGTTCTGCTTGTCATGTTGAGCATATACGATGAAGTAGATTGGTCACCCGCAAAGATACTAGATAAACAAGTCAAATCAATTGAAAAATTAGATGAACAAAAACGGTTAAACATAGCATGTTTAATCAGACATCAAAAAAATAGAACAAAATATTTTCTTTTATTCCGTTTCATTTTATTTCAATTAAACTTTCATTTTGATTTTATTTTTCTCCATTCATATGTACCAAATGAACCCTTAATTGCAATGCACCCTATAGCAAGAGTCGGTGCCATTCAAAAATTATTTTCCGATCATTTCTATATTGATAACGGAAATATTTTAAATAAATCACCATACTTTAATATTCAATGTTATATATAACACAAATAGATAATAACTGAAATAGTATGTTGAATAAAAATAATTATATGTACTAATAATAAGTGCCATGATGCAAAGAACATTTGAAAAAAAAACTCCCAGTGTAATAAATAATTAATTTATATCATTATAAACAAAGAGCTTAATGTAGAAGATATTTTGAAAAAATATATATATGATCAGCTTATGTTAGTAAATTATATTAATAAGATGCACTAATTCAATACAACATATAAAGTTAAAGATAAACAATAATATTTGCACAATTGAATAACCCATGGTTTTCTGAAGACATCACTGATAACAAATTTTATAATGAAAGTTATTTGGAAGAAAAAAAGACCTATAGTAGAAGATCCAATATGAACTTACCTTAATATACTCGATAAACCTTTGAGAGCAGAGTATAAAACAGATAACAGACATCTCATCCTGCAAAAAACAAGTTGGGAAGTTTCATTTGCAAACTCACATTCAAGTTACACAGCTGATATATTCTACACCAACTAGATATGAGAAAACATAATAAATAAACTCCAGAAGATAAAATATGAACACACAAAAGTCTTTTATGGGCTTATATGTCATGGTATGATGGAAGGGCCCATTGTAAATATGTAATGCAGGTTTAGAATCTCAAGTCGTACCAAGTTTCAGTCACTAGAATAATACGATTTGGGTATCATATCATGCTGTGATAATATGGTCTCAATACTTATTATTAATAAAAACATGATTAATTTTACTTGATATAAATTGTAACATTAAATTAATTATTTTATCATAAATTTATCATCAAATTATTATCATTTACTTTATAAAAAAAATGTTGGAATACTATAAAGACAAGATTTTTGGATTTCCAAACTGTATGCCAGCATACCAAGGGTTAGCACAATTATTTTAAGGTTTAAAATCTTTCAAGGCGTGTTAGAATTTTAGTCTAATTGGAATGATACAATTTTGATACTATATCGTACCATGCTAATAGAGTTTTGACACTTATTTGCTTTTATATATTAAATGTATTCCAATTAAAATAATTATTTTAATTGATATTTGAGAACAATAGGTTACAAATTATTATAAGAATCTCAAGCAAGGATTGAAATCTCGAACTGTATCGCGGAGTACTGGCAAAAAATTTTGTTCTGCCGACGGACCGACACCGGCACAGGCGTTTCGGCCGGGATACCGTCCGGAAGCGGCGCCCGGGCTCGGAGATGCCTCCGGAGACGTCGCCTGAGCCCAGAGACGTCACTTGGGCCTGGCAACGCCACCGGAGGCATCACACGGGCCGCCGCACCCTCATCACGCATGGCCAGTCACGAGCGTGATTCTGTTTTTTTTTTTTACTTTAAAAATTTAATAATCAATTCTTAGTTATAGTTGAGGATAATTTAAATAGGTTTAATTAAAACTCATAAAATTATCTTATATTTTTAAAAAAATATTTTATTTTTTATTTTTAATATATTTTATATTTTAAAAAAAGCAAAATTATACCGGCACGATACGATACGGTACTGAAACTGTATCGTTCCGATCCGAAACCGAAACATCAGCACGGCTCGATATTTTAAACATTGATCTCAAGTCACCTTATTTATAGAGTTATCACCGTCAAGTGTTTACATTATGTTTTGATTCATGTATGCTATGTGTATTCTACATTCGGAAAACATTCGGATAACATCCCTATGTAAAATATATGTTCATCTACGTTAATAATTGTATTAGCAACAACAATTTTTTAGGTTAAGAGCTCTCAAAATGATATTAAAACCTTTAGTAGTAATTTATTTACCACAAAGAGAAAAAATTAAAATCTGTCTTTTCTTTTTTAAAATTCAAGTCAAAAACATATGTTGAGTTTCTCTATTGAATGTTGTTGCCTACTCGTCTAGTTTTATTGTCATTTGACAAGATACAAAGATTAAATATTTATATCTATTTGTCTTTTGTATAACATTTTTATATCAAAATAAAGTTAAATTGATGAAACTATAACATCTTAGGCCAAAATGTGGTCTTAATATAAATTAAGGCTTCATTTTCTCAAAAAACAAATAAGAAGAATAATTAAATATTTGTCTCAAAGTTCAATCAAGCTCTGTAGTCAACTATCAAAACATAATTAACTTTAAAATAATATCCCAGAGAAAAACTTATTCAATTTGAATTGGTTGTTTGAGGTACATAATCTCTATGTTGGAAACATACCACCTGTTTCATTTCATTTAGCATGACCTATGGTCAGAGACACCAATATAGATAAAGATACATAAAAAATTTTGATTCCAGTATAAACAAATAAACACAACGTGAGCATCTAACAAAGAAAGAATACACAATTGTGTTCGCATCATATTTCTTCAATGTATAAAAATCCATTTGAACCTTTAAACTTTTAATTAAAATTTGAACTACCATTTAATTTCCAATTTTATTGGTTATTTGAGCTAAACAAGCCTGATTATTAGGCTTTAGAAAGCCAAAAAAAAGGTGTAATTGGGGTGTTTGAGTCCTTTGGGAAAGGTTTATTGTCTGGATTGAGTGGAATCAAATTGGGTCTAATTGGGGCTCAATTTGATTAGCTTAACGTTGAACCAAATTTATTTTATTCGGCGGGCATGTGACATCACTATTGAACGAGTGGTTCAAACCAACAATGTGTTGCTCCTTTCATCTCCAGAAGATCAGGCTCTCTCTTCCACCTACTGATCTCACTGTCCCTTGCATCTCTCAAGAGTTGGCTTCTCCTTTGACATCAGCGCATTGTTTTCATTGCACCATCACATCGTCATTTGTGCTAGTATCAATGTCATTCTACATCTTGACACCATTGTGGAATGAAAAATATCAATTGTGCCAACTAACATGGCATAAGATTTTAATACATAATTTTAATCAATGTTTTTAAACACTGATCCAACTGGTTAATCCAACAAGTTCAAGCAGAGAAACTTGTAGGTTTGCAAATTAAAGTGGATGTTTAAACAGTTAAAAACCAGAATCCCACAACTAATTTTCAGAAACCTCTTTCATGCGTGTTCCCCATCAGAATATAACTTCTTTTTTAATCTTCACGCTGAATCTCTTTATAGATGCTTTTATTGGCAGTATATGTCAATCTACAGTTTTTTTCCTCGACCTCTTCATTTATATGCTATCCATGTATGGATGAATATCCAACTTCTCAATCATACAAAAAGTTTATTCTTTTGCACTCTCGATCTGCAAGATGTTCACAACTGATTTGATTTATCTTTCCAATATGTTCCATTTCAATTGTCATGATTATTTTCCATCCCTTAAAATCTGGGAAAGACCCAGGGTGGCTTAATCTAGTTTCATTTATTTGATAACACCATTAATCTCCTATTGTAGCAACTTCAATAGTGTCACACACCAGCCATGGACCATCTCTCTTCTATCAACTGTTTGGCGCATTTGTTCTTATTTGTTCTCTCCTGTATCATCAGTGTGCCAGTAGAAGCAACCAAACAATGAACCAGTCCGCAAGTCACTTCATGAACTGGACTATTTAAAAATGTTGATGCTAGCATAGTTAAGTGTACCAGACCAACTTTCGATGTAATAAAATGCGAGGAACAGAAACATACACAAGTCCATGGCCAGGGACTTGGTCATGGTCTTGAGGTTGTCAGGGATAAAAATCTTAATATTGCTTCTATTGAATAGGTAAAGAATGTTAGGGCTAAAATTCTGAATAATGCCACTATCAGATGGTGACAAGATTGTCAATTTTAAAAATAAAAATATTAGCATTGGCAGATTGTTAAATCGTAATAATAGTTACACATCATAATCACAATAATCATAATCCTAATAATAATAACAATAATTAATACAAGATCATATTAATAATAGATTATTATAATAATGAGAAAAATATAATAATAAATTACAGAAAATTTTACATGAATATTGATTTTTTAAATCAATCAACAATGACTGAAACATCAAATAATATTTAATTCTATGGTGGAGAGAAGCAATGCAAGAAGAATTTGCATCTCAATATTTGTCAGAACAGTTGTGTCGCTCATATTGGGCAGTGCAAAATGATATTTTTGATCCTTGATCCAAATAGTTGGTAAAGACTGCTAACTTTTTCATATGTAATCCGACAAGAAAAAAGAAAAGAAGAGAGGAAAATAGAAAAATTATGGAACTTGCAAAGATCTTAAATCCATATGATATTCATAAGTATCAACAACATACCTGCACAACCTGAGGATACCATTCTCGAAGCTTTCGAAATGCAGAATCAATATTTCCATTCTTGATTAGCTTCATAATCATAAGTCAAAAGAAATAAGAGAGCATATCATTCAGTACTTAGAAGCATAGATACACACTGCTCAAAAGAAACAAGAGAGCATAGATACACAATGCTCAAAAGAAATAAGAGAGCATATCATTCGGCACTTAGTATTTCTTTCTTGTAAAGAAATGAATCATTGAATTTGAAGATCTGTCTCCTCCATCATGAAAACTAAAAGAAGACAGTACCTTAAAGAAAAAAATTTGCTTCCACAGCCTTTCGGAATGATAAAAGAAGCTAAATTAGAGTTGTAATTGATCACCTAATATATATTTAGTAGCATTATGTCATTTGAAAGGTTTTGAAATTCCCCATTACTCGATGAGTTTTACTACAAGATTACTTGTATAGAAAAATGCAAGGCATCTATAGCCTTGTTGGCATCAGTAAAACTTCTATAAAATCATGTTTAAAAGACCAATGCAGCAAATACTGGTAAGAGCTTACAACGCATAGAAGTGGAAAGCATGGTGAGGATGATGAGGTAGATGTGGGCGATATTTTATCATCACAGAATTGCCAGAGATGATTAATAATGTGATCAAAATGGGAATAGAATACATCCTTCATGGGAGTACATTGATCGAAAGGATTTAAATATTGGTCAGATGAAAATAAAGTCCCTAGGTCAAGACAGCATTGTACTGAAACCAATATCAAAAAGGAAAAAAATGCAATCAGACATTACAAGTATGTTCAAATAAGGTGCTTCATTGAAAAGGTAAATAACAATATCATGTACCATTTTGAGTGTACTCTGAACCATAGTGTTAATTATCCAAAAGAACAAGCAACAAATTCAAAGATAATAAATGAAAACATAGAATATAGTATTTCCCAATAACAATGCTCCTACCTGACGAAGTATATGTCTATGATTAAGAGCATAGACATCTTCTTGATCGCTAAAGCCATTTTCTGTGGTTGAGGACACTGAAGGATAGGTACTTTCACTCGCAAGGTCAAATGACTTCAATGTTTCTTGGTACCCGTAGTGTAACAAATAGGAACGAACAATCCTGACAAAGATCTACGATAATTAGAATTGTGTTTAATGATGCAGCTCAGTGTAAAAAGTCTACAATATCCCTATTGCGTAAAGGACAATTGAAAATAATGTTTGGGGGCATATTTTTGACTACATGTCAATAGCTAAACCATTAAAAAAAATATTGCAGGTGATGAACAATGAACCTATGAGTTACCAAACTACACAGGTAATGTTTATAGGTGTACTGCACCTCATTTTCTTGAATATTTTACACTTGGTTAATGGAAGTGTGTGCCACATCAGTATTGAGTGTCCATCACAGTTAAGTAGTCAATTTTCAGTTATGGAGACTGCATTAAGAACTTGAGTAAATAAGCATGGAATAAGATGCCAGAAATATGGATTTACACAGCTTTCATAAGGGGGAGTTCAGTAAACCTAGACATTCATAAAGGATTACACCAGAGGCGGTGATTTTAAAAATTATTAATACATGACTTCATCAGGCCCATGTTGCCAAAGTGAAATGTGCAATTACTTTTGATGCCATGGTGAATGCATCAGGGAAGGCATGGCAAAGAATCTGAAATAGTCAGTGTGTTTACGATGACAAAGATAGATGTTATGCAGGATAGTACCATTATCGTTAAATCATGGTAATAATAATGGAGCTTTGGATTTGTTAGATGGCCCTAACTATTTTAGGCTAAACAACTATGAGAGCTATTGGACAAAGAACCTTTTACATGCTAGGCAGTTTAGCTCGCATCAGGGTCCATTCAAATTATCGTACAACTTCAACTACAGATTAGTGGTGCCAAATTCCCAGAACCCCATGATAATGCAGAAGCATGTTGAACATTTTAATTATTCAACTGACAGTCACATGAACTGCCTACGTTACCCATGAGGGCGAATCTTATGCAGTTGCCTACTGGGGCTTCAAAGAGATTTATGTAAAGGAAACAAGACTCCTTGTGCAAGGGTAAGGTACTGTATTGTAATACTCAAACTCCATGCTGCAATGAGTTGATGAACTCAAACCCCCATTCAGGTATGAAGGCAGTTCATGTGGAAGGACTTCTAAAAATTTTGTGCTTGTGATTGATTGTACCAAGACTGGACTTCAAATTACAAACAAAAAGTTGTGATTTCATTCAAACTTGGAACATTCACTATCCTAATTTACTTTTTTCTTATCATTCTATTCTACAACAAACATAAAATTTTACAAAATATACAGAAAGAACATTTATTCACATACATCCCTTTGAGAAACCACAGAAGAATTTAAAGTGTCTAGATCAAACATCAGATTAATTTTGTTGGTGTTACAGTGACGAATTTAAACAAAAAAGCAAATAATTCACAACGAACGATCAATGATATCAATGCAGAAGTAAAAGGAGAGCAAGAAAAACAAATAGAAGAATGATTACTGAAACCAGAATAGCAGAGACAATTCTATGGAGGTTCTAGGGCATAAACTAAGATATTTCTGAGACTGTAATGACTAATACAAAGTTCACCAGCAAAAATTTTGCACAATTGCAAGTAACTATGTCACCCAATTCCCTGCACAAACAACTTCTTCAGAATGATTTCTGTTACACTAACATACCGGTGGCTAATATTTGGCTGTAAGGAAAGCTTTTCAACCACTGACTGCCGTTTCAATCTCTCTTCCATAATATAGCCCTGTCCAGGAAAAAGAAAAAAAATCAACCTTAAGAAGATAAAGACACAACAAAAAGAATGAAGAAGATGATCATTGCTATAACAAGACAGGACTCCAAGATAAACAATTTTAGTCATAAAAAAATTATGGAAGACAAGATTGCAAAATAAATTGCCACATGTAACCTCATATACACATTCCAAAAAAACCATTTAAGATATGATCACATCAAAGAACCAGAATACTTGGATTTCTGATGAAGTTATCAACCACAAGCATGAACTAAAATCTAAGCTCAAGTTCAAACATGTTCTTGTGCTTGAACACCCTTTACCTAGTAAAACCAACCCAAAGCAACAGTAACAATCACAATAAAGACAAGAAGCAACAGTGCCCTTCACACTACAGACAGGGACATCATGTTGCCAAAAACATTGACCATAGTTAGCAAACTCAGTCAATCATAATCCAGATCGACCAAGTTAGATCAGGAAGCAACAGCCAATTGATCTTGGCTGATTTCTCAGGCACCTATCTGAGAATCACTGACATGCAGAAATAGATTATGTCTCCCAAGAAATAGATGAAACTGTATTAAGGTTGAAAGGAAACAGTTGGTTTGAACTAGGCCACTTTCTAGGCAGACCAACTTTTCCATCTTTTCAATCTATCCGGATAGACAAATTGGCAAATAAACACAAAAGGAGAACAAAGATGATAGAAAAATGGTTAGAAAAGCAAGAACTTTGTCTTTTAATGAGATCAAACCTGGATTTGAAGGAGAGGTGAGAGGCAACTTATTGTAGGAAGTGAGAGTACAATGAGATTTTGCGCCTGCAATAGACTTCAATCTCTATGCAATAAACCACAGTGATTTATAGAGGAAGGGAGAACTCCAAGACTCAGACACAAAGAGCTCAATGGGCATGATTCACAGTCACTGCCAAAGGCATGGGCAAATGAGATTTGATTCCAGAGGAGAGAGAACTGGCCAATCATCCCCTCATTAATTGATGAAGGTCCATGATCATCAAGTGGAGGAGTGGATTTCGGAGCAGGCACTCAATCTCTCTGGAGGAGGAGCTTTGCATGGTTTATGGTAAGTAATTGAATTTTCAAAATTAGCGCATGATGAGATATAATAGTTATTTAATATATTAATAATATGTTAATGACTAACAAGAGGTTGTATATTAACACAGCTTGGTAAAATAAGAACGACAATGTAAAATAATTAGTGAAAGGTTAATTTAAAATATTAAGTAATAAGAATAACTATTCATTAAACTGATAGCATTAATTTGTTTTTATTATTTTTAATACCAGATCCATATTAGTACTAATACTATGTATTTTCTATATACTTTTGATATCATCTTTGTATACTGCTGCATTTTATTTAGTAAGATGAAAAAATCATCTCTTTGTGATAAAATAATGCATCAGAAGTTGAAAGTGAAGTAGAAAATATGCATTTTCACTTTGTAATATAATTTTGTGCAATATTGGATAGACTTGGTGGCAACCTTGTGATCTTTACAATCAATTGCAGTATTATTTGGGTAGATGATGTGCTCGCATCTATTCTAAATTGGTGGTTTTGGGTGTTGCCATAAAATTATTATTTATTATTAACATCATCACGATCATCATGTTATGTAATTGAATTGAGTTTAATTTCAAATGATAAATATCATAGTTATTAATCTGGCAATATGATATCGGATTATTTAAAATAATAATTGGTTTGAGATTTGTGTTATATTATTGCATTAGATTAATTTATAAAATTAAATTAGTAATTTAAAACAATGTTAATAATATATACTTATGTTTTATTTTGATTATTCGATATAATTATTTAATTAATAATTTGAAGTTATCAGTATGTATTTATAGAATTGTATTAGAATTTGACTTTATTTTTTATTATATTGATATTGCTGTTAAGTACTAATCATCTGGTCATATAATATGTAATTATCTATCAATTAATCCTTGCTAATTTATATAAAATGCAAAATTAATATTCTAAAACAAAATTCACTTCAACTGTATCGATATATGTTCAATTATTCTTAGGTTCTTTGAATGTCTTTTGTTACATCAATCATTGAACAAACTTATCTTGTTTCATTTTTTTCATTAATTGACCTTTTTAATTTTTTTACTCACTAACTCCAATCCCACCAATCTTACTGATCTAATACAAATTATACAATTGATACCTAAGTTTCTAGAATTCCCAACACCAATAACTGATATTGAAAACCATGATATTGACTAATTTTCTCTACCAGTTAGCTTCAAAGTCACAAGACATTTGT
Organism: Curcuma longa; assembly: GCF_044706935.1. Lineage (NCBI taxonomy): Eukaryota > Viridiplantae > Streptophyta > Magnoliopsida > Zingiberales > Zingiberaceae > Curcuma > Curcuma longa. Next base: position 10,946 of record NW_027431782.1, read on the forward strand.
GGGCATTTTGTGCCCACTTAGTTGTCTGAAGCTTTTGAACACAAAATATTCAGATCATCCATCCTCATCTCTCCTTTGATCCCTTTCATAGTGGAGTGGTTGATCTTCTCATTGATGAGGAACATGCTAGAGATACAATCACTTGGGCCAGTCGCCCTCCAATTTCAGTGTTCTATTGAAGAGAGTGCATCCTGAAATAGAAACCTGTAAAACTCAGGCTCAAGCTTCTGCTTTTACCCACAGCTACATCTATCCAATCTCAACCATCATTCCGATGTTAGCAAATAAATTAGCAGTACATACAACCAAAAATTCACCCTAATATTTTTATTATGGGGCGAGCAAAGGTGCTTTATTATTTCAGAAATGCTTGAATCACTTTGTCAAATTCACCCTTAAAGAATTCCACAATTTCCTAGCGGCACAATCTCTACCTTTAATTACCTTTAGGGGAACTGCCAATTAAAGGATTTGAATGATTGCTAATGAAAATAGGTGTTATTTATTATATTACGTGCATTGTACCCATATATAAATCAAATATGAAAAGCAAACATATATTATATGGATAAAATATATACTTCAGATCGGAGGTTACTTTATTTGCAAGGGGCATGAATCATACAATCAAAAGAATGGTATAAGCTTGCCTCAATAGTAGGCTTGTGGATAACAGAGATTTTCCAATCATCCAATTTGTTATCAGAGTTGCAAACAATATGACAGACTCATGAATAGTCATTAGGGGATCAGGGTATTCTCATTCATTCATCATACATATAGCACAATAGTATTAGTAATGTTGAGCTTCTGAGCATAAAGACTGAAGTTTCAAAGTCCATCAAGGACACTTTTATGGCATGTCTACTTGGGTGGAGAAAGACAGCAATGAATGGACCAGAAATGGGAAACAGAGGAAAAGAAGAGAGAAATTTCCATTGTTTTTCTTAAAAAAGATGACAACAACAATAACAACCAAACTTTATCCCACTAGGTGGGTCGGCTATATAGATCATTCTATATTATTAAGCTTTATCTTCTACTATATCATCATCTATATTTAAATAAATCTTATCCTATTTGATCGTTGCTAACCAAGTCTTCTTTGGTCTACCTTTTCCTCATTTAACGTGTGTATTTGTCATATTTTGACATCACCTAACTGAAACATTTATTGATCATCTAAGTATATACTTGTATCATTTTAAACTTGTCTTCCGGAGTTTTTCCTAAATAGGTGCAAACTTTCACTCTAATGTTCTCATTTCTTATAGAGTTCATCCTCGTAATGTCCGCAAAAAAATCCTCGTATATATATAAAATTAGTCTTTCAATTTTGTCATTCCCAAAGACACGTAGGGTTAAACCAATTCTATTCAACATTGTTCTCCACTTTCATCCACTTTTGAAGAATCAAAAGTGAAGGAAGGAGCACCAAATTACTCCCTTTCTCCCCCTTGCTTTTTCTTCCTCTGATGAAGTAGACAAGGGAACTTAATGATTTGATTTGGTATATAAATAATCAATTCAAAGCTAATTATGCTTTAGACCTTTGGTCAACCTAAACCAAATAGATTTAATCATGAAACCAAACGATCAGAATTTAACCAACTTTGCTTTGATTTTTCAATTTGAACTAAATAATGAGTACCCTTATCTTTATTTGTATCATCCACTTTTCCCTATGTCTTCAGTGTACTTATCCATGTTCTCATCTTATAATGGAATCTAGAGATGTCATAGGTCATCTCCAAGATGCTCGGCAAGGTTTCATATAGGTCGTATCAGACATAATCTAGATTGGCACCAACCTAGCCTAGGGACTGGCGCCCTTGGACAAGCCTAGACCTACTCATTGGGCCTAAATTTAATGATAAAATAAAATTTTAAAATATGAAAACAAAAAATTATTTTTATCATGGTTTTAAATATGGTTCTGTGTTGATTTGCATTGAAAAGATCTATTTTTTTCATTCTTGCGGCACAAGATACAACCTTAAAGCCATGGCACAACAACAATGATGAGTGAAGGTTACGCGACGACACCTACGTTGGCAAGAATGGAGTGAGCGTTCAATGATATTAGTAAGGTGCATATAAGGGTTGCATGTGTTATGAAGTGTATGTGCAAGGGTTCTAGTGTCACAATATTCGTGCAAGGGTTTCAGGCGTTGCAAAGTGTCCACCAAAGCAATTTGAGAACTTCCTAATCTACCTTCCATGCTACATATGCATGGGCACAAAAGTTATTGCCTTGGCATCCTCGGCTTATCAACAGATAAGAGTATAAGGCTTGAAACTCCCATCTCATGATGCACTTTTTTCCTCTTTCATTTTTGCTATTGTTGCTTGACCTTCTTCTACAACTCTTTCCTCTTCCTCCTTCATTCTACCGACAGGACGTGTCAACATGCACAGCATAGTGCCAAAAAAATTTCATTTCCACGTGGACCAAAACCACACTCAGAAAAAATTTCAAGCCTTCATTGTAAAACTTTTCAAAAAATTGTTAAGACTGATTTATTAGACGTTTAAATTACCTTAGATAGAGAAAATATAATTTTTCTATAAAAATAAAAATTTAACGGTCATGTTTGGTCCACAAGTCTCAAGGAAAATTACATAGAAAATTCTAGAAAAGAAAAGTATTAACATAGCATATATTGAAATAAGGATATATATGAGGATGTAATAACAAGAATGAAAACTTCAGGTGGATTAACTAAAAAGTTTCCTATAAAAATAGGATTACATCAAGAATCAACTAAGTTCATACCCATTTACACTAGTCATTGATGAACTCACCAAGCACATTCAAGATTCATTACCATGATGTATGTTGTTTGCAAATGACATTGTTTTGATCAATAAAACATGTGAAAGAGTAAATGGTAAGCTAGAATCTTTGTGGGAAACATTGGAAGTAAAAGATTTTAGGCTTAGTAGAGTAAAGATATAATATATAAAATTTAAATTTAGTATTAGACACGACAAGGCAATTATTAAACTATGAGATGACGAGTTCCCAATAACTAAGAGCTTTAAGCGTCTAAGATCGTTTTTGCAAAAGGATTGAGAGATTAACAAAGATATTGTACATACGATGTAAGCAAAATTGTTGAAGTAGAGAAGCGCATCAAGTGTTCTTTGTGATCATAAAGTATCTCTAAAGGTGAAAGGTAAGTTTTACAAATAACAGTTAAAGCTGTTATATTATATAGGGTTGAATGTTGAACTATGAAGCGAGCACACGAGTAAAAGATAAGAATTGCAAAGGTAGGGATGTTAAGATGGATATGCAAACATACAAAGATGGATAAGATAAAAAATGAGAACATTAGAGAGAAAGTCGGAATTACACTTATTAAAAGAAAACTCCGAAAGATGAGTTTAAAATAGGGATTGAAATTTCGAGCCGTATCACACGATACGGGCGAAAGTTTTCCTTCCGCCAACAGACCGACACCGGCACAGCAGTTCCGGCCGAGAGACGCCTCCGGATGCGTCACGCAGCCTTGGCGACGCCACGAGAGGTGTCACCCGGGCCCAGCAACACCACCGAAGGCACCACGCGGTCTCGGCGACGCCTCCGCGCGCGGGCCGCACGCGATTGGAAGCGAAGCAATCGTGATTTTTTGGGTTTTTGGATTTTTTTAACTTGAGTTTAATTGAGATTTTAATAATCAATTCCTAGCTATAGTTAGAGATAATTTAAATAGACTTTATTAAAATCTATAACATTATCTTATTTTTTAAAAACCATTTTATTTTTTATTTTTAAATATTTAGATTAAATTTTTTATTTTAATTAATATATTTTATATTTTAAAAATACCAAAACTATACTGGCACGGTATAATACGGTATCGAAACTGTATCGTTCCGGTTCAGGACCGAAACCTTAACACGACTCGATATTTTAAACCTTGGTTTAAAATGGTATGGGCATATACTTAGACATCCAATAAATGTCTCAGTTAAGCAATGTAAAGTCATAACAAATACGCACATACACAGAGGAAAAGAGAGACTAAAAAAGACTTAGTTAACAACGATAAAACAATATATAAGTTATTTAAATATAGACGATGATATAGTAGAGGATCAAGCCCAATAACGTAGGATTCCATATAGCAAAAGTAGTGTTCTAAATGGTAGTTGAGACAACCACCTAGGCGGGAGGCAAGCATCCACCGCACCGCCTTTGTCTTAGGCGATGTTTTAGGCAATCAAAGTCAATGTAAGTTAAAAAATCCCCTTTAGGCGAACCTCCTTCCGCCTGGAACCATCACCGTTGAGTCCGGACTCGTCGCACAAGCTCGAACGCGTTGTCCAATCCCGGCGATAGCCCGAACACGTCGCTAGATCTTGGTGACGCATCCGGACGAGTCGCACGATCTAAACGACGTGCCCGAAGTCGAAACAATGGTAAAAGTTAGGTTTTTAACTTAGGGTTTAATCGAATAACTTTAGATTAATAATTTTAATCAACTCCTAGCTATGATTGGGATAATTTAAATAGACTTAATTAAAGCCTAATAAAATTATCCTATTAATTTAATATATAAATATATTTTAAAAATTATTTTTATTTAAATATTTAGATTAAATTTTTTATTTTTAATTAATATATTTTATTAAAAATACCAAAACTATATCAATACGGTATGATCCGATCCGGGATTGAAACCTTAGCACGACTCAAAATTTTAAACCATATTTTTAGTAAGTTTTTGTTCTAATTTTTTATCTTTTATGTAATTATTGAAGATTAATGATGGAAAATGAGAAACGACCAGAGGTGGAATTGAAGCGAAAGTCTAGTCATATTGTTTGGGATTATATTTATTTATACCTTATATAAATTGTATTGTATTGTATGAAGTTTATTTATGCATAAACATCATAAAGAATGATAACTATTTATAATATTATGTATAAAAAATAGTAAAAAATAATTCAATCACCCAAGCGGCCGAGGCGGTAGGCAGTCCCTAACAGCCCCACCACCACCTATGACATTTACAACACTGAGTAGGAGGATCGATATAGCCAACCTCATTTAGTGAAGATAAAAGATTGGTTGTTGTTGTGTTCGATCCACAAGTCATGCTCAACAAGAAGCTAGGTCAAGGATAGTTTGCAGAGGTGGAATTGAAGTGAAAGTCTAGTCATATTGTTTGGGATTATATTTATTTAGACCTTATATAAATTGTATTGTATTGTATGAAGTTTATTTATGCATAAACATTATAAAGAATGATAACTATTTATAATATTATGTATAAAAATTAGTAAAAAATAATTCAATCACCCAAGCGGCCGAGGCAGTAGGCAGTCCCTAACAGCCCCACCACCACCTATGACATTTACAACACTGAGTAGGAGGATTGATATAGCCAACCTCATTTAGTAGAGATAAAAGATTGGTTGTTGTTGTGTTCGATCCACAAGTCATGCTCAACAAGAAGCTAGGTCAAGGATAGTTTGCAACCTAAGACTTAGGCATGGCTAGCAACCTAAGAGAGTCGAGCATGGCACAAGCCCACAACCCAATAAGCACGACCAAACTTCTTGTAGAACACGCCCAGCCTACTAGCTGAGAGACCCAAACATGGAATAAGGTTCATGCCCCTTACTTGATTTGGCCTTGTTGGCACATCTAATTATATCTTCTTCATGATTGTCTCTAAAATCTTCTATATGTGAAGGTGAATCCTAGTCACAAGATCCTCTTCCAAGTAGTGCCCACTACACTAAGTTCTCCATGCAATGTGATTCCTATTGTTGGCATCTCCAAACAATGGCTCTCCAACTAACATGATTCTTGGGTTTCTTCACTGTTGCTTTTATTTTTGTCCCCAAAGCACTTGCTTCTTTGTGGAGGTGATACTTGCACTTCTTCACAACAGAGTTTTGATCTCATCACAGATCTTGAACATCACCTATTATCAAGATGCTCTCCCAGCATCATCCCAATCAATAGTGCAGCTTCACTAACTCCCAAATCTATCTCTGCTTCTCTACTGCATCGTCCTAGATTGGATCTGCGAGATTTGCCTATCTTCGTCTCCATGAAATCACTTTCTTACTAGTTCTTCCTGGCTAAATTTGTAAAGAAGATTTACTTCCAGCAACTTCAGTTCGGTTTTGATATTTTCTGTGCTGACAATCTGGTGATTCATTCACTCTTCTGTTCTGTCATGCAGCAGACCTCTTCTATTTCAAACTGCCTGAACAAATTTAATGTTTGTTTCCTTCGAGGGAATAACATGTGGACAGAAATTAGTAGACAGATTTCACTAATAGCAAGAGATTAACAGGATTGTTCAAGGAAAAAAGATACCATCTTCAACAAGTTTTCAATTAATGAATGGTATGATTAAGCATTAGATTTGGCAAAACCTGCAGAGATTGATTTTTCTTGTACCTCAATGTCAAAATAGAACGGTTTCCTCCCCAAGTTCACAGTTACCCTGCACCATGAAGGTAGTATATTAGTAAAATTAAAATGAAACTGGCATACATTACACAGCAAGTTAAACAAAAGAACTGGATATCAGACTAAAATAAGATGACACCAAGTTATATAAAAGAAACTCAAAACTAAATATTTCCTAAAGCTATGTTTATCGTTGATTAATTCTTCTGGACTAAGACAAAATAATCAGTTATAGATTTGTCATTCGAGCAGTCAAACATTTTTTAAGCAAAGCACTCAAATAATTTGAAGTTATTTGGTACATATCATTTCCTTTGTCCTTCATTATGGATTTGTAATTGTAGTTCAGCCAAGTAAGCCCTCTTCACATGCTCATTCAGGGGACTAGAAGCTTTTGTAAACCAAGATCCAAAAGATCGTCATAATATAATTTCATAAAAGAAGTTTCACTTGATAAAATTTGAGCTAATCTTTTCAATATATGGCAAAAATCTTAGCATTTAGATATCTTTTGAAAAAGAAAGAAGGTGTTCCCTTTTTCCTGTTAGTATTCCTGAATCCAATTCATACAATACACCCACAATATATATCCAATTTTTATCAAGTGGTCCAGGTGGTACCTATGACTCAATCTTATTTATACTATAAAAAAAGAGAAATCTCAAATCATGTTTTAAAAAGTAGTCATGGTGAACACGCCACCTATGAATTTGTGGCATGAGACCACATCCATCTAATAAATGTTGTTGTCTTTAGTAGATTGGTTCATGCAATCTATGTGGCCCCATATGTTAACACCAAATAAACCGAGATTCGTTGATTCAGACAAATTTTGATTGAACCAAATCAAACAAAAGTCTAACTCACACTGGTACCTTCTTAAACAATGACTTTTATGATGTTTATACACAGAAGGATTAGTTCTTGTGATTATGAAACCATATAAACTACCTTTTTGGTCTGATAGCTTGTAAATGTTATATAAACACTTGTTTTTGTAAAAGTACACCCCAGATAGATCTACCTTTTAAAAAAAGACATCTAGGCGATCATAAACCATGTTAGTATTCCTGACTCTTATTAATACCAGAAAAGGTAAGCTCTAAATATGTTCAATGTTCTAAAAAGTAATATATACAGCCACCTATGGATATGTGGCTGCAAACTACATCGCATAAAACACATGTCTGCCTTTAGTCAATGGTATCAGGTTATCTATAAGACCACATATGTGAATACCAAAAAACCTGAAATTAGGAATGAGATTGAACCAAATCAATTAAAAGTCTAATTCTTACTTGTATTGGTCCCTTTAATAATGACTTCTATGATGCTTTTTCTCATCATAGGATTATATCTTGTAATTGTGAAACACTTATACAAATTAAATTTTTGGTGTGGTAACTTGTATATATGTAAATCTATTTTTATATATGTTCTACAAAATTAGTTGATAAAGATTGTTATAAAATTGTTGGATTTTATGTATTTTACATTTTATGTTATACATATTTTGATATTAAATTTATGAATTGGAAAGGTTAAGCAACATATTGTTGTACATATGTCAAGCATTTTTAGATGGGATAAAAAAATGGCTTGATGATGGTGATAATATGTGCTAAGCATTTTTATCAATATGATTTTCCTTTTACATTTATAGCACGGACTGTAAGGGCCCTGCATATGCAGTTATTCACTACAGTAGTTGGCACATATACAACCTGAGCATCAACTCTTTTAAACCAATTGAAATTTAAAGGAATTCTAATCCACCTATCGCCTTATATATTGTACTCTATGAACATCTCATAAAGGTACATGGATCAAGAATGATACCTTATCTTGACTAACTTATAACTCTGGCAGAGTCAGCTTTGTTCTTGAAGAGTATTGATAACGCTCTCAAATGAAATGATCCATACTGATACAGTGAAATCTTCCAAATGTGAATCTCTATTAATAGAGATTGATCAAATATAATTTAGAGAAAGCTTTTTGACAGTCTCCTGAGATGGTTTGCTATATTGACCATATGATTTCTTGTCAATTTATCAAATGAATTCAAACATGCATCTCTTCTCTAGTTTTCTTGCAAGACTAATGGAGAGATCACAACAGTTTTCCAGTTAAAACAGATTTTGAAAAGGAAATTCCATGTCTCCTACATGTTCGTCATAATGCAGCAACTCCTTTCACTCCTCTATAACTTTGTTACTACTCAGAGAGTTTATACTTTCCATTTTAGAGGTTGCTCAATGGGCAATTTTGTTAAAAGAGATTAGAGTGGTCCTTCTCTAGTAGAGAAACTATAAATGAATTTGTTGTAAATTATTGCCATGCAAATTATTCCAGGTCAGAAACTGTAGTCCAAAGAAGATGACTTAGATACAATTAACTGTAGTCCAAAGATTATTCCAGGTCAAACTGATCATGATATGAATTAACTGAGTTGGATCAGGGTCAGCAAGATCATTCAATTCTTGCCAATGCCTCAGACATGTGTTGGAGTTGAAAACCAAATGAAAATATAATTGAAAATGGTAAAAAAATCTCAGTGAATATTGTACAATTCAAGAGAGAACAGTGGGGAATTCATAACATTTTCAAAATCAACTGATTTCTAACTTATCACGATTATGGGGCAAGGAGAGAAGGAGAAGAACTTGAAGAAATGAGGGAGGCATTCTGCTATGGATCACAATGGTGAATTCCAAAACAAGGAGATCCTCTCTACATATTGCCCCTTGCCGAACCATTGGATTGCATGAAGAAACAGGCTTTGCGTGGAGCAAAAATAAGAGAGTAAATCACTTCATGTGCATGAGAGAGAAGAAATCACTTTGGCATTCTTGCCTCAAGACAAGAGGGAGAATGAAGACTCATCAAGGAGGAAGGCATTAAATGGAGTCTAGAGTGGAGAAAGGCTTTCATGTAGAAGGGTGTAATTCATGTGAGGTAAAGATATTAAATATGGTTAATACCAACAAAAATCTTAGGTGACTCATAGATGCATAAACAAATAAGAAGGCTACTTGGTAAACAACTATGTAGATCCATCAAACTATTGCATTAATGCTAGATTGTTCTTTGAAAAGAACACGTTGCACAATGCGACTGCAACATTTCAACAAGGACCACTACATCTTCATAAGAATTTGATTGTAGTATTAAATATATAAGAATTCTCACACTCTAGGTTCGATAAGCACAACCAATATAGGAATACCAATCATCTTAGATTTGTAACATACACTCACTGGCAAAGCAATGAAAATAGATAGTAAATTGAATGATTAGGAGAAGAAATAATATTTTATGTTTACAAGAGATAAAATAGATTAGGAAGAATGATAAAGAACTCATGTTTTAAATTATAGTACACATGAAAGAGTAAAACAATAAATGGAGTATGTATTATTATAAACAGTTCGTTAAGGGACGAAATAGTAATAGTTAGGAAGGGAAATAGGATTATAGCTCTCAAGATAGTAGTAGCAAACAAACTATTAATATAATTTGCACCTCAAGTAAATTTAGATGAAGAAACCAAACATAAGTTTTGGGAGGACCTATATGAGATAGTAAAAAATATTCCAACAAAAGAGATGATTTTAATAGGAGGTCTCAATAGGCATGTAGAAATAAAAAATGAGGAATATAATAGGGTGTATTGGAGTTATGATTTTAAAACAAGAAATGAAAAAGAAAAAGTTATATTGAATTTCACAATAGCATATGGACTTATAACAGCTGATACATTTTTTAAGAAAAGAAAACACCAACTAGTTACGTTCAAAATTAAGAAATTAGCTTTCTTATGGTTAGGAAGAGTAGGATAGAAAAATTTGTAATGACGCAAAATCATCCTGAAGAAAACTTAATCACCCAATATAGGTTAATGATTTAAATGCACACCTCAAGCATAGTATTAATACAAGAAAAACGTACATAACTCCCTCAATCGATTGGTGGAAATTAAAGGATAGATGCAAAGCATCTTTAACGCGAGGGTAGAAACACAAGTATTAAAAGAAATACATAACAACTTGAATACGATATAGGATAAAATGGCATAAAATTTAAACAATGGTAAAGAGCCTTCTCAAAGAGTCAATATGACAGACGTGACCAGGGTTTAAAATCTCGTGCCGAACCGGTCGAAACGGGCGAAATTTTTCGTTCCGCCCGCCGACCGGCACCGGCACGGCCCGGCACCAGCCCATCCCAGCTGCCAGAGTCGCGCGACTCCGGCGACCGCGCCGGAGTAGTCGTGCGACCCCGGCGGCCTCGCCGGAGGGGTCGCGCGACACCTCCGGCGCGGCGGCGGGGTCGCGATCTCACGATATCGCCCGCGCGTGCCGAGATCGGGGAAATTTTGGGACCGGCGACGCCGCCGGAGGCTCCGCCCGGGGCCGGCGACGCCGCCGGAGGCGCCGCCCGGGGCCGGCGACGCCGCCGGAGGCGCCACCCGGGGCCGGCGATGCCGCCGGGGCCCCGCGAGGCCGCGACACGCCGCGCAGCCGCACCGCGTCGCGTTTTTTTCTTTTTTTTTTTTTTTTTAACTTAGGTATTAATTGGATTTTAATAATCAACTCCTAGCTATAGTTCAAAATTATAACGTAGGATAATTTAAATAGGCTTTATTAAATCCTATAAAATTATCAAAAATTTTATTTTTTATTTTTAAATATTTATATTAAATTTTTTATTTTAATTAATATATTTTATATTTTAAAAATACCGAAACTATACCGGCACGGTACGATACGGTACCGAAACTGTATCGTTCCGGTCCGGGACCGAAACTCCGGCACGGCTCGATATTTTAAACCTTGGACGTGACCAAATAAAAATATTTGGTGGTGGAATGAGGAAGCATAGAAAAAGTGACAAAAAAACGAACAACCGATATATACATTTGTAAGAATGAAAAAATCTTTAAAAAGTATGTAGTAGCCAAGAAAGTATCTAAGAAAGTAGTGAGTGAAATCAAGGATAAATATTTAAACGCTTATATCAATATCTTTAGTATAGTAGACGTAGTAATGCAATTGTTAAAATGGAAGATAATAAGTTCCCTGTGAGTGCTTTAAGTATCTAGATTCATTTTTACAAAAGGATGGAAGGGTTGATAGAGATGTTTTACATAGGATACAAGGTTAAAATATAGGAGGATGTCAACTATGGTTTAACATCTCAATCCGTGTCGAACCAGAACCATATCATGTTATGCCGATATGGTTTCAATATTTTTTAAATATAATTATATTAATTAAAATTTTAAAAAATTAAATATTATAAATTAAAAAAAGAAAGAAGAAAGAAAGAAATACAAGATTGTGACACCTCCATATGGTAAATAAATAAAATATATATAATATATTTCAAAATCAAAATAAATAAAATATATATTATATTAATAGGATAATTTTATTAGGATTTGATTAAGCATGTTTAGATTATTCATATTTATAGTTAGGAATTGATTGAAATTATTAACCTAAATTTAATTATTAACTTAAGTTTAATTTTTCCGCTACCCTCGCACCCGCGCAACATCCCGCGACCCCATGGAGGTCTGTGGGATCACGGCACCTCCATGACCCCGTTGAGTCGTCGCAGGATAGTGGCACCTTTGTGACTCCGCTGCGCCCCGCGATGCCAAGCAGCGAACGGAACTATAATTTTAGTTGTTTCACTTAGCACGGTATGAAATTTTAAACTACAGCGTCAAGTGTTCTTTGTGATCGTAAGATACCTCTAATGTTTAAAGGAAAGTTTTACAAAACGACGACTAAATGTGATATGTTATATGAAATTGAATGTTGCGTTATGAATTAAGCACACAAGGAAAAATTGAATCTCAGTAATGAGGATATTAAGGTAGATGTGTGGGCATATGAAAATAGACAAGATAAGGAATGAGAACATTAGAAAGAAAGTTAGGATTACACTTATTGAGAGAAAACTCCATAAGACGCGATTAAGATGGTATGGACATGTACTTAGATAACCAATAAATATCTTAGCTATGCAATATGAGACCATAACAAATACACACATTAATCAAGGAGGAAGAACACCTAATTAAGAAAGAGAGAAACCAAAGAAGACTTAGTTAACAACAATAAACCAGGATAAATTCATTTAAATATAGATGATAATATAATAAGGGATCGAGCCCGTTAGCATAGGAAGATCCATATAAAGCCAACCACTTTCTTCTGCAAGTCTATTCCGTCGTAACCAACTCAGCTATGCCCTGGGGGTAAAAACTGTCTATAAACTTTTTATAGTGACCGGCCCCACCACCGAAATGGCCCCATAGTCAAAAACCCCCTAAGGGATTTTTTGAAGGCACGGTACTACTATGTTGATAAAAGCATACTATCAAAACAGCACCTCAGTCAACAAGTACATATTGCTAAGAGGACTCGAACCCAGAACCTCAGGCAACACATGTCTCTATGCTTACCACTTGGAATAAGTCACTTCGACATATATAAAGCCAACCACACCTAGTGGGATAAAAGCTTTGTTGTTATTGTATCATAAGCAAAGTTAAAATATTTAATTAGTAATAGTAAAAAAGAAATTAATTAATAGTATTTGTTAATATTCGAAATAATAATATTATCAATGCCAATTATAATTGTTTACTTATTATAATAAAAATAAGAATAAATATACTTAAATTATTTATTTATTTTAAAATATATATTATATCATTTGTGATGTAGAATTTATCATCTAAATATTCAGTCCAATTATGTATTGAATCATATTTCTTATTTTTATTCAGTTGTATTTATTTGATGGCAGCCAATACCTATGTTTTTGAAACATCCATACTGATGCCACTATTGATGACCATGCTTTCATAAATTAGTAGTTAATTAGAAAGTTAAGCTTGCTTATCTCACTATTACTATCCTTTGGTGTGTGACAGATTCGAGATGGAAGTGTTACATTCACTCTTGAGAGGGACTCTGATTCAACCAATGCAGATCCAACAATTCACTCTTTCATGAGTGAACAAAGCACACTCAAGTAGTCGTTAAAGAAGATGTTGTGATCATTAAGATGTCCACTCCTAGTTCTGGAGAGTAACTTGAGTCTTCACTAAAATATTTCAGATGTTTCTCTAGTTGGATTTCCAAAATATGAATGGCCATCATTCATGATGTTAATTAGATAATAATAGTCCCACAAACTACTTTATTTTGTTTTCATGTATTACATTGGACTATGTAAGGTGCGCATAGCACCAACTATCGATTGAGAAAATTATTTTTTTCCTAGGGAAGGAAATAGAGTAGGAGAAAGCAGGGAATCGACTTCCCATTCACACCTCGCCTAAAATTGAAGCAAGAAGAGGATAAAAATTGAAGCGGGACAAGGTCGCTTATGAGGTAGGCTAACTCATTCCCTTCCCCTGTCACTTCTTGTGTGAGCATGCTCAAGACACATTAGGATACCAACAACAAATACAATATAAACCATTTTTTAAAATTTTAAAAGAAATAATCATTCTTTATTAGAATTCATGCTGAACAAGTGAGGAAAAATAAGGTAGGGCATAAAAATGTGTTCCGTCCCACTCTTACTACACGTGGGTTTCATTTATGTATCTCATTGAGAGTTGAGACCCATCTATGTTAAGGGAATGGCAAAATGAATGATGCAGATTTCATCAGGTTTGGATGAATTATCATCTCTATATTTTCCTTACACTTTTAATTGATATAATTCATTTTTTTTCTCTTGAATAAACCTCCTCTGTTATTTTCAACAGTAATAGCCTCAACACACTTACCTTTAAAGAGTAAAATACATTGAAATCAAATATATATATATATATATATATATATATATATATCAAAACTATTCATGATGTTTTCTCAAAGTCATTGTCTATGACTACGCGTCATACATTTTTAATTAGAGGATGCCTTGTTGGTAAAGATAACTAGTGATGCTGATGTTGCAAGGATAATAAAAATTCAGAACTCTTCAGGGGAAAAAAATTACAGGAATGAACTATAAGCTACAACCAAATGAAGGAAAATATAGAATCATTAACTAGTCTACAGATTTCATACAAATGCAATCAGATTTGGTACATAGCTAGGAAGATCTAGATGGTACTGAACTGAAAACAAAGAAGCAAGGAATAACAGCTATATTCATGATATAAAATGAGAATGCACCATACTCTTCATTCTGGCTGTGAACAGCTATTGTTGGATAAAGGGGTCCTTTTATATCCTTTGCAACGGCTCCAACAAGTTTTGCATTCTTCCTGTACAAAAAGCAAGGTCATCATCACATACAAAACATGGCCAAGCTACTAATCATCAAGAAGGTAGATGGAAAACTGACATAATGGATGACAAACGACATGGATAAACTGTGCTATAGGATCACAGTTGAAATTGACTCTGGCTGTCAAGTATCTCTACTGCTATTTGCAAAAACTTGCTAAAGATCCTATGTATTTGGATAAATGCATGAAAATCAGGGAATTATAAATAAAATAAAAGCTGAAAGAGGAATTTGCAAATCAGAAACTTTGTATTGGATAATGAAATAAATTTCCATGAACCAAACAACTCAGTGGCTCACGTGAAAAAGAACTCCTGTGTTGCATAATTAATGCCAGCACCAACAATATCATTTGTAGTAAATGTTGGCCCAAAAGACTCCCCTTTTCCCTGTCCACGGTAAAGATATCCATCATCTCCATGATAACCACAACTATTGGCTTCCCAGCTGCAGATGAAGTAATGGTTTATGAGAATCCAACATATGCAATGGATATCACAAAAGTACTTAGTTTCAGCAATATTAAACAAACAAGAATTTCAATGAAACCACCCAAAGAGAAAGTAAAATTTCAACGCCAGAATAGTAAGAAAGAATACGAGATCATATAAAAGATAGATGAATATCAATACGAATATGATTGCAACTTTAACCTGTACAAGACTGGTTATTACAAGAATATTATTAATTATATGCTAAATACCCAATTCATATTTGCCACCTTGAACAATATTTTAGCTATCTTCTTTGAATTCTCTCTTACACACTGTTTCACAAATTGGCTTCCTTTACTGGTAACTAAGAAGCATATTAGTAAATAGATCATCAAATCAAGGGGAAAGTTGTCGAATTGATTAAATAAATACATGGGTTTTCCACAGCATATGACCAAAACATTTAGACTCCAAGATGAACCAAGGGTTCAACATGAAGCCGGAATAACAATAACTTTTTAGCCTTTTGTACAGTTGTCAGCCTCAGTATCTGACCCCAATGATACTTTTTCATCTTTCATAGCTAGAGCTAACTCAACAACCATGAGAACATGTAGATGCATCTTGAACATTGTCGGTTCTTAATTGAATGCAATATTTATCTAGTAATTTATTAAAAAGCTCGACATACATTACTCTGATATATTTCTAACTTTAAGATGAAAGAAGTACAACAACAACCAAGTCTTATCAAACTAGGTGGAGTTGGCTAATAAAAGAAGTAATTTAAAATTATTAAGTTTCAATGTGCAAGTCGAAGATGCTTGTTTAAAGCCAATTCACTATAAAAGTTATAAAATTGAATAAAGATTATTGCATCCCAAATCAAGCTTTTCCCCTACACAGTTTCAACTTTATTCTGTTAACACTCTCATCGATTAGCATAATATCATTACAAATAATGTGCACCAAAAATATTTATCTTGAATATGACTAGTGAATTAAACTGGTAGTAATGCAGAAAAAAATTGAATCTTAGATCAGACATGGGTCTGATTACTCAGATGGAAGACATGAGGAAGATGAGTGAAAGCATCGCAAAATTACATTTGGACTTCCATCATTCATGTACATCTTTTTGTCATTTTCCATCCTCTCCCTCATATTTTTCATCCAAATAATCAAACTCATAATGTAAACTAAAAGTTAAAAGCATTCATTACACTGTCAGTAACCCACACTAACAACTATTTTATCTTACATGTCTATTGTCACACAGACAAAATTATTACATTATTTTTCTTCTGTACAATTTAGCACAGTCAAGGGATTTTATCAAGTCTTTACAAGGTCAATAGAATCATAGATAACTCATCCTTTTTCTCTATATTTCAAACTAATTGTTGTAATGAGTGGACAACATTTGTAATATATCAGCTGGGTAAGAAACCAATTTGATTTTCAAAATATTTTGTTTTATATCTTACCCTTCTCTTAATTACCATTTCCCAGGCAATATTAAATATTAATAGGCTTAACTTCCTTCCTCTATAGTAGAAGGAGAATAAAAAATTTGGTTTGATGCAAGAAACTCATATAGAAAGTAATTTTAAAAATCATAGTTAGTCCTAGATATGTTTTAGAAAATTTCAAGAATTGAGCATGTTGCTTCACCCAAACAAGTGTCAAGTGTCTAGCAATATAAAATTTTAGTGCTTGGAGAACATAACGTAATAAAATTAACAAGAAGTCTAAATTATAGTTCATTTGCTTGATATAAAATGTGGCCATGAACTCATTTTATCTTTTTCTTTTAAAAAACAACCCTGGCATCCAACTTTTTGGAATTTTCTTCCAAGCACATCGAATGCACCTGATATGTGAAGACTTCTACAAGGTCTTGACTAGATGACTACAAAAGATCCTACATGTGTATTCTTCAGTGCCATTTAAATTTTTATTGAATCTCTAGATGTTTTGACCCTGTTGCACTACCAGAATGGATTTTCACTGAAATAAATAAAGTCAACTTGAAAAGACCAAACAAGGAAGTTGGAGAATGTTTCAAATCTATAATTTCTTTGTCATGTACATAAAAATTTTGATATGTTGGGGAATAAAAAAGTCAAAGACAAGCTATCATTGGTAAAATTAAGCAAAATAACAGTAGTTGTAAAGTTAATGTCAGTACCCAGGCTGCCGGCGCATCTTGAAGTGCTGCATCGTGAAGCCAATAGCGACCTGCCCTTTCTGCCCGGCATTCTTCACCGTCATCTCAAAATAGTAAGCCAACCTCCTGGTGGGCGCCGGACAGTCAGCCTGAACGACACCAACGTCATGCCCGTGCTGTGGGGTCCCGTTGTAATGGACGGACATCTTGTCGGTGGATACAATATGGAACAGACCAGAGCTGTTGGTGGTGTTCAAATGCGATGGCATCTGCTCCGAATCCATCTCCTGGATCATCTTCCTCCACTCATCGCTCGACCGCCAGCGGGACGCCAAGCGGGAGAGATCGATTGGATTATTCGCCAGTTCTTGATTGATCAACATCGGCGCTTCTCCAACACTCGAGGATTCGACGCTTCCGACCAAATTTTTCAAGAAATCCAGCGGCACAAACAAGTGGTCACACACGAATGGAAAACCCTAGTGCCAATTTGGTTTTCAATTGCTGTCCTGAGGCCGAGATGAATCGCAGACTTGTGGCAAAGAAAACCCTAATCATCACCGGGAGAAAGAGAAAGGTAGATGTTTGGGGAGAACGCTTCCTTGAGATAATTGAAATAATTGCTCGACTATAGTAAAGATAATCAAATAGACTGTTCGCCTCTAGTAGAATTATTAATTTTACAATATTACCCTTAGTGTAGCGTGGTGGTAAAAAATAAAATAACGACGATTCAAAATTTACATATTAATTATATATATATATATATATGATATTTAAATAATTGATGATGTCAAAAAATTATTTTATTTTTTAAATTTATTTAGTTATCATATAAAATAGAATCATCCATCTTAGAAGATCTTTCGCTTCTTGAATTTATTTAATTGTCATATAAAATCAGATCATCCATTTAAGAGATTTTTCATTTTTTAAATTTATTTAGTGGTCATATAAGATCGGACCATCCATCTTAAGAGATCGCAAGAGTTAAATATCCAATGAAATTTTCTTTTTATGATATTAAAATAGACTCCTTTAAGTATTTTTTAAAAGCTTGTATTTAATCGATCTTTTGGATATTTAAGTGTTTTAATGGAAAAAAGGTAATTTTAACGTGTATAGAATATTTATTTGGTACACATATCATTAGTGCCACTTTGCAAAAATACCAAAATAACATATTATTTATAATTTTGTACCTAAACACCTTTTATTTTAAATTTATTTAATCATATAAATATAAATTATTAGTGATATTGTTGGTATTACCCTATGCCAAACCAATTGGGCCTGATTATTGCTATCATTTAACTGATCCGTCAAGATTGTCGAATGGATCGGTTGTCTAAGTCCAAACTTAAATGAATTATAGGCGTTGAACAGTCCGAATGAGAGTAACTTGAATCTGAATAGATTAAGCTCCCGAATATAATTGAGTGATCGAGCATCTCAAATCTTAAATAGTCAAGCATTTAAGTGTCGAATAATAAAACACCCCCGAGAGTCAAGTGACTAATAATTTCTATCTTAAATATCCTTTTAAATTGATTTCATCATATAAATATAAACCATCAATCTTAATTATTTTATAACAGCTTCCAAAATTATTCTAAAATTAATAATTTATATCTTAAATATCTTTTAAATTGATTTCATCATATAAATATAAACCATCAATCTTAATTACTTTATAACAGCTTTCAAAATCATTCTAAAATTAAAATAACTTTAATTAAAACAGAAATAACTTTGTTAAACTTATTTGGTCGAGCATATAAAGGCATTTTAGAGAAAATTGTAAAAAAAAATATTATTATTTTAATGATTTTTTAAAGTAAGATGCTTTTATGGATAATTATAATAAAAGGACCGTTTCAATTTTTGCCAACTATTTTCCCCATAATTAAACAAAAATGCATTTGATCATTTTTAGATTTAATTTTCGTTAATATCTCAAACTTCTATACTTATCATATAATTCAAGTTTAATTTATAAAACATCCTTTTAATTATTAATATGACCATATAATCTTTGTTTTTAGTTGGGTCATGCTTTACTATGACATGGTTACCAAATCAAAATATCAAGTAGATGCCATATAATGCATTTTTCGTATGATTCATTTAAATCCTAGCAAAAAATTTAAGACGATTTAAGAAAATAATATTAATTAATTTGTAATGATTTAATTTAATAATTTATAATCCATAATGACATTGTTTATTTCGCAGCATTAATGTTGAGCAGTAATCATGGAATTAAGTATTTATCACCATGTCATTTTTTATTTTAATTTTTGTTGCATGTAATGAAATATAATTGAGCTGGCAAATGGGCCTAGGCCTTGATAGAAATGGGCCGTCAGTCGGCCCTTATTTATCTCCTGGATCATGTGTTATATATTCTCTCCCTTGAGCAATCTTTTCTGCAAATAAGGTGGATCCCCCACCTTAGCAGCCCCACACGGTCGGGCCCACGACCATCTGTGAGGAGACAAATCGAGAAAGTGCAGTTGGTTACGACGCAGGAGGGTATTACCTGGCTTCGCCAGGATTCGAATCCTTGCCCTCTTCTGCAAGTCTGCTGCGTCGTAACCAACTCACCTATGCGCCGGGGGCATTACCCACAGCCCCCGCTTGGGTTACAAGCTGACGCAACACAGCTCGGCAACAAGATTAAAAATTTGAGCAATCTTGCACCATGAAGCTTTAGAATTAATGTTTCAAACTTATACAATAAAAATATATATAAATGTATATCTTTAAAAATTTAGAAATCAGAGTTGTTCATGTCTCAAAGTTGAAAAATAAAAGAGATTATTGTTTTTGACATACCAAACTTTTAGTGAAAGATACATTTGAATCAATCAGGCTAAATTAGATTATGATCCGGTCCCATTAACAAATTATTTTTATAAATTATTGATATCTAAATTAGATTGTGATCCGGTCCCATTAACATTTTTTTGACCTCAAAGTCATGTAACAATGTAACAATAATTTTATCATTGCGCTAAAGTTTTCCTACTTTAAAATTCTATATTGACGAAAATTTGGTGTATCTAACTATAATTTTTTATCAATACAAATTAATAATACAATTAAAAAGGAAATCGTATATTAAAAAAAATTAATGATTATTTTTAAGTGTGTTAAATATAATAATATTTAATTATGCAAATTAAATAAATATTTAATTATGCAGATTAATAGGAAAATAATAAACAATAATGAGAGTAGTGACTAATATACAAAGAGAAATCTCTATACTTTCTCCGTCTAAACAAAGAGAAACCTCCGTATAAAGTAAAATAATAAACAATAACAAAAATGAATTTTGCTAAATTATGATCCATTGGTGGATCATTCCCACAAATCCTATATGTTTTTTCCTTCTTGAATTCCTTTGGATGTTTGAGAAATCTCTTATAACACTTATTAATCAAATACAAGAGGGAACACAACAATAATATATATATACTTTTTTTGCTTTCTTGTGTTTTGGAATGATCAAGAAGGCTCGGGAATGAAATGACACTTGCCCAAGAACTATCATGAACATTAGCCAAATATCCTTACTCTTCTTTCATTTATAAGCTTCCTACTGACGTTGGCTTATACTAAGCAATTGACCGCTATGCTCCATCAATCAATTGGACCACTATAATCTGAGCAATTAACTATTGATAACATCTTTATTCATTTAATGATTCATTTTTTAGCTTCAACATGTAGCATTTGTTGATTACTAATGCACTAATTGATTGGGTAGTCAATTAGTTCTCAAATAAAAATATTTTATTTATTAGCATTTCAACCTGAGTCGATAGCTCAATCAACTACTCCATCAATCAACTATTATCCTCATCAGATGACTACTCCAAATCTAAATATAACTAAACTATATTTTTATGATTTTAGGTTCATTAGTTAATTGTTCCTCTTTACTAATCTATTGGAATTCTGATTCTAATCATTCTAAGGTTGATTTTTTGCCAAGGGATCCTATGCCTTCAAGACTTCTCCTCATCCTTTTAGTACAAGTTAACCTTAATTTA
>NW_027431783.1:0-1600 GCF_044706935.1 Curcuma longa
GGCCTCTGTGCCTCGTCACGGCCTGAAAATTAGTTCTTGAAATGTGTACTTAATTGATTGAAGGTTAAACCTAAATCTAACTTCAAAGTTGATCAAGTATAGATACATTCTCACAATAAACAAAGATAAAACTGAAATCATCTCACACTCAACTCATAGGTTAACTGATTGACCACTTAGATTGGGTGAGATGAATAGGTAATAAACATTTCAAAATTTACCCAACCAATAAAACTAAATTAATAACTTTAAAAAAAAAATTAATAAAACATTTTTCAAAATTAACTAACTTTAAAAATTAATAAACATTTTTCAAAATTAACTAACTTTAAAATTAATTAAAATAATTTTTAAAATTAAATAACTTAAAAATTAATTAAAATAATTTTTTAAAATTAAATAACTTAAAAATTAAAAAATAATTTTTTAAAATTAAATAACTTTAAAATTAATTAAAAAATTTTTTAAAATTAAAATTAATTAACTAACATTAAAAATTTTCAAACCGTCAGATCGGCGAAATTCGCCGATCTTAGTCAACTCCAGGTCTGCTGGAGTCGACTCAAGTCTGGTCAGCGAAACGGCGAGAATATTCTCGTTTAAAATGTCTTTTCGCCTGCCAGAGTCGACTCCAAACCAGCCTAAGTCGACTCACACTGCCACCTGAGTCGACTCAGACTGGAGTCGACTCACACCAAAGGATAAATACAGAATCGGCGACGACCGATTACTGTTATTCCGAATCCAGCTTTTCACCACTTTCTCATTGTTTTTGCCGCTGTTAGAGCCAGTACAACCCGTAGGGAAGCTCTATAGGTCCCCACACGATAGGGTCCCAAACGTGCTAAGAGGGTTAGAGAGGCTGCTTTTGATAATACTCCCCTCGACAGACCTTAGGTTTCCTACAGAGGGGCATAGGACTAGGTTCGAACAAACTACCTATGTAGCACTCCCATATAGATCCTTGGATAGGGGATTTTTTGCACGATCCTGTCCCCTATCGGTACAGATCATCACACATTACCATTTAGACCGGTTAGTATTCTGTACCACCCCTGTGAACACAACTTTGTGTTCGAGTTTTTCAATAATCTTGACCCACTAAACGATCAGACCATTATATCTAGAGTTGGCCGTAGGACCATCACCATCACACCAGCTACGATCAACACCTTCATAGGATTCAGACCGTCCCCGTCCTAGTTTGTTGTTTATCCACTTTCAAGCCTACCCTTTGATGAGCCTCATGAGGAGGTCACCCTAGACATCATGCATACCTACTTTTTCCAGCAGGACCGAGCCCCTGGTCTAGTCAACTTCCACTCCACCGAGCTGAGGAATTTAGGAATATGTCTTATACCGAGTCATAGTGAACTGCATCTTACCCTTGACCACCAGGAACCTTACCCAGATGAGACCCTTCCATTCCTTCCTTCTCTATGCCTTCACTCACCGGTTCGACATAGACATTGGACTATTGATGTTTCATACTATTCTCTATGCTTCATCGATAGTCACCAATAGGAGGGTGCATATGCCATACTGTCACATTTTGACAGGTATCTTTGCATCACTTGGGGTAGATACCACTGTAGGTGAT
>NW_027431784.1:0-2476 GCF_044706935.1 Curcuma longa
AAGTTCATACATCACCATCATTACATAGATGTTTATCCTACATCCTAAACTCAAGGATCTACTCCATTACAAGAAGATTACAAGAATAATACATGAAAATAGTCATCCACAAGAAAGGGGAAGACTTATCTTTGAAGCGTGGGCATCCTTTGAAGATCTTCTTTGCTCCGGTGTAGGATGGATCGGTGGAGATGAATGTCGAGGTGGAACGGCGAAGGATGGAGTGTTTAGGGCCTCCCCTAGAGGGGGAGGCGCCGCCGCCAAGCCAAGACCAAGGGTTTTGGAGAATGACCCAAGATAACCCAAGATTGGGTTTGTTTCCACCTTTTATACTCACCCAAAACTGCCCAGATTGTCCCTGGTTTACAAGGCTTCGCCTCGAGGGGTTTTTCACCTAGTAAACCCGGTTTTCTTCAATTGGACCCTGAACCAAAGTTGTAGAGCATTGAATTATCTTCAATTTGGGTGGTGGACCGACCCATAACTCCATCTGAGCCGAAAGTTATGTTGGTTCGAAGTTTGGTCTGCAGTTTGGGCAGAGCACCCAGCGCGGCCGCTGTTTGGAGGCACGGCCGTGCCATTTAGCACGGCCTAGAGCTGTCATCGTTCTGTACACCCTGAAGCAAAGTTGTAGATCTTGAAGTTAGCTTCATTTTGAGGGGTGGCACGGCCCGTGGTTCAATCGGAGCTGAAAGATATGATTATTTTACTTTAAGTCTGCAGAACTGTCCAGAATGTTAGGTAGACACGCCCGTGTACGTTCCGTCACACGGCCGTGCCTAGGAGGCACGGCCATGTGCAGCCGCTGCTCTGTTGCTAGGCACGCCCGTGCCTATGAGGCACGGTTTCAGAAGGTCGCGGCTCTGTTGGAAGGCACGCCCGTGCCTGAGAAGCACGGCCTACACCTGGCGCGACTCTGGAATGAAGCACGGCCGTGCCTTTGAGGCACGACCCCTAGCTGGATCTAGCTGAAGAAGTGGGCACGGCCGTGCCTGATAGGCACGGCCCTTGCTGTCGTCGCTCTGTTGGAGGACACGGCCGTGTCTAGGCCGTGGGTATGTGAGGCACGGCCGTGCCTGGTAGGCACGGCCGTGTTCTGCCTTGTTTCTTCTTCTCCTCCATTTCTTCGTGTTTGCTGCATAAGAGACTCACCCGTGACAGCGAGCACGGCCAGTGTGAGCCTCTTTTCTCCACTATTTGCTCCACCATCAATAATGCATCGTTTTGGCTCAAAATCGCATCCTGTCATACAAAAAATACAAAAAGCAGATCTCCGAGCAAAAGAGTAGAAATATGCAATATAAAAGAATAAGGTGTGACAAAGTGTAGCATATGCAATGAATCACAAGTAGATGAGCGTTAAAACAAGGCTAAAATACTATATATGATCTACGCTCATCACACGAGCTCCGCGCTCTCCAACATGGCCTTACGACAGGTAGTCTTACGACACTCTGAGCTCCGCACTCGATGACTTAGCCTTATGACAGGTTGGATTCACGAGCTCCGCGCTCTCCAACATGGCCTTACGATAGGTCAGAACTCCGAGCTCCGTGCTCGATGACTTAGCCTTATGACGGGCTGGATTCACGAGCTCCGCGCTCTCCAACATGGCCTTACGACAGGTCGGAACTCCGAGCTCCGCACTCGATGACTTAGCCTTACGATAAGGCTGGATTCACGAGCTCCGCGCTCTCCAACATGGCCTTACGACAAGTCGGAACTCCGAGCTCCTCGCTCGATGACTTCGCCTTACGGACAGAGCTGCGCTCTCCAATATGGCCTTTCAAAACGAGCTCCGCGCTCTCCAATACGGCCTTCAGACAGGTCGGGACCTCAAGCTCAAGGCCCGATCACTCGAGCCCCACGATAAAGATAGGAACGATATCCTCACACAGAACAAACCTTATTCACAAAAATGCCACTAAACTCAAGACCATAAAGGTCTACACATTAGACAAGGTCAGGCGCGCAATAAGCCCAAGGCAAACCAAGTCCCAAATACAAAAAATACACTTAGTCGAACGTAGCTACGGGGACAGCGGCAACATCCATCTTCCCCATAAACCCCTCAAACCGGAGGACCACGTCCGGAGCCTGAGGACGAAGCATCAGCGGGATCCGCGGCTATCAGCTCCGCCTCTAACGTGTCCAACCTCTTTAAACCTTCCTGGTATTCCTTCTCGAGTCGCTCCGCCTCTTGGATGGCGCCGGACAGCTCCCGCTGATACTTTTGGGTCTGCTCAGCAACCCCCGCAATGTACTCCTCAAGCTTATGCACTTTCTGGATGGCCTCAGCTATACTTTGCTTCAGTCGCCTGTTTTTTAGGATCGTCTCGTTCAGTTCCTTCAATCTCTCGACGACACTACCATACATAGTCGCCCGTAAAGCCCCAACGCCCAGACTTGCGTCTGGCGTCGTCCCTCTTCTGTGTTTAAAAGTTCGGTGAGACATCACCGTACCCCGAAAGCTCAA
>NW_027431785.1:0-7937 GCF_044706935.1 Curcuma longa
TTGGGACGAATTCACAATTCTTCGTCATTTGGCGACGAACCCAGAATTCGTCACCAATTTGGCGACGAACCCAGAATTCGTCGCCAAATTAGAGACGAATTTGACGACGAATTAGAATTTGTCACCAAATTTACGACGAATATATTAATCGGTCGCTAAATTTGGCGATGAAAATAAAATTTGTTGCCAAATTTACGACGAATATATTAATCGATCGCTAAATATGGCGCCGAAAATAAAATTCGTCGCCAAATTTACGATGATTATATTAATCGGTCGCTAAATTTGGCGACGAAACTGGGATTCATCGCCAATTGGCGACGACTTTGGTGACAAAATTGTTTCCATCGCAATTTGACAACAAAAAAATATTCGTCGCAGATGTTGTTGCCAATTGGCGACGAAATTAGTTTTCGTCGCAAAGTTAGTCGCTAATTTACGACGAAAATATTTCGTCGCAAAAATTCGTCCCAAAATCAATGTTTTTTTGTAGTGTTTTGGGGAGAGGCCAAGAACAAAGTCATGAGGGCTTAGGCCTAAAGTGGACAATATCATACCATTGTGAAGATATTTTGATTCCATCGGTACTAACAAGTGGTATCAGAGCGAGACCGCTCTTCACCGGACTAACCGTCGGATGAGCCATGATCCAGATCTAACCATGTGGTTTGAACCTTAAACAAAGGAAATGGGTGCTCCCGTATCTGAATCAAGAGGACCAGACACCAGGTGAGAAGTCCTAGTAGGTTGGGTGGACCGAGGGGTGGGTGCTCCCGTGTCTGAATCAAGAGGATCAGACACCAGGTGAGAAGTCCTAGTAGCTCGGGTGGACCGAGGGGCAAAAAGTCCTAGTTGCGACTAGGTGGGAAGTCCTAGTAGGTCGGGTGGGGGCAAAAAGTCCTAGCTGCGGCTAGGTGGGAAGTCCTAGTAAGTCAGGTAGACCGAGGGGCAAAAAGTCCTGGTGGATTGAGGATTCAGACATCAAAAACGACGTTGAGGGGGCATGATCCTTTGTTTGAGGGGGGATTGTTGGGTTGCAAGGGTGCAAACATAGTCCCGCATCTAAAGTACATGGAAAAGATCATAGCGTTAAAAGGATGAAAAGTATCTCCATTAGTATAAGGCTTTTTGGGGAGAGCCCAAGAACAAAGCCATGAGGGCTTAGGCCTAAAATGGACAATATCATATTATTGTGGAGATATTTTGATTCCTTCGGTACTAACAATAATAAAACATCAATATGACTTAGTTCATTGGTAGATAGTTGAAAGATTATTGTTGTCAATCTAACTTAAGATAAGCTAAATTTAGTCATGGTTAAAGATAGAATTCTAACTGAAGAGTGTAATTAAGAGAAATCAACATGATGGCTCCATAATAGACTTTAGAGATAAGACAATTGATATAAAGAACAAAAGTAGGAGCAAAAGGTTAGGCAATACCTTCCTACGTCGTGATTAATTGTAGTTTTTCGATTTACTTCCTCATAAATGATCGTGGGATCGATCGTGTGGGGCCGCTAAGGTGGCAAATTCCACCTTTATGCAGAAAAGTAAGAGCAAAAGGAAAGATGGTAAAAGTCAAACATGCAAGAAGGACGTGATACTGAGGATATGAGAAAGCAATCACATAAGGTGAGAAAATAGGGCAGCAAAGAAGACAAGTATTCAATCACCATCGAGAGCGATTTAATCAACGGCCATAATGGAAAGCTAGCTAGTTGAGGTTGACTTGTCTAACTTATCTAGTTATCTAAGTTGTATAATAAGTATTAATTAATTCATATAGTTATATAACTATATGTATAATAAAATACTTTGTTAGCAGTTATTAACTCTAGCTAAGTTATAATAAATACTTTGTTAGTGGTTATAATAAAATATTTCGTTCACGCTTGTTATTAAACTAGATATTCTATTATATTCTCTCTGAATCATTAGGATATCTTCTTTAACTTTATTTAAATTTTATTTATCTTATAATTCATTCATGGGGTCATTATATTATTTCTTATAATATTGTTTTATAAATTTAATAATTTTCTTTTTAAAATGCTTCAAAACTCTCTTGCCTGAAACACTGAATCCCCAATTCGTGACTTTATCTTATGACAGATCTGAAAGATTGAACTCCGAACTTACGACTTTATCATACGACAAACCTAAAATTTATCAATTTTAGGTCGAAGAGCATGGCATTGTCGGGCGATACTGTTGGTAAAAGCTTGCTGCATGCGTCTTCTTCAAGGCTTCTTCCCATGCTACAAATGCTCTCAGCCTCTCCTTCACCCTTCCTTGCATGCAGCAAGCATCTGATGCTCACCATGCACGCACCATGCCAATTTCTTAATCACTCAAAGTCTTAATTAACTTTGCAGTCTCCTGCTAATGTTCTTCATCTACCTACGTCAAAATGAATAACATAGTGGAAGCACATGCAATACCTCGATCGACACAGAAAGTGGCAGTATCTAGATCATTAGATTTATAGGTATCTGAAGAATTAAAGAAGAAATAGCTAACAATCTTTTAATACGCTACATGGCAGAGCTCTGAATGTCCATCTTATTTACGTACGAAGATGAATTTTGACGATAAATTTCCAAGAGCTGACACCATTTTTATTCTTTTCTCATCTCGTCATCCACTCAGACATCGAATATTGCCTTTTGCAGTTTCTCCAGCACTCTGTCGGCCTCTACTCCGGTTCTAAACTCGGCGGCCTGGAGCAGGGAGAGTTGAACTTCACATTGTAGCAAATAGGCATGCAGCAAAAGAAGAAGAAGAAGAAGAAGAAGATTACCAAAGACTGAACTATGTGGAAAGCTTTGTTCCCTGTTACTGCATAGCTCGCAGTGGCCACCTCAAACCCTTCTACTTCCAGCACTCGGATGGCCTCCCAGAACACCTCCTGGTGCTCCCACGGACCGCTCATTATCACCACTTTCAACCCAGAATTTAAATTTGTTCTCAATCTATGCACCTCAATCTTCGGCAAACATTCGCCTGAACCAGTAGCCGCTTGCCTTCCAATTCCTGCACTCAGCTGTCTCTTCCTGTTCCTCATGTTTTCCACTTGCCCCTGTTTCTCCTTTATGTATTTTATGGCCTCGTCCAGCTTCTCCAGCAGAGTCAGTCCTGCCGCCGTCCCTTCCTGCTTTACAATTAGTCTTGCGTTTTAGTTTGAACAGATTCAACCATGCAATTACCTTGGAAGAGGGCGCGGGGAGGAGGGCGATGAGCTGAGAGTAAAGAGCTTTCATTTGGATTCTCCGGTTCTTTTCGATGGTCTTCCGGTCCGGCTTGGCTGAGCTCTCCATGGCTGCTGGTTCAGAGTAGGAGTCCCCCCGCTGTGCGAGCGCATATATAGTGCAGGGAAGACGAGCACCAGTCCCCGGAACGGCTCATGAGAACAGAGCAATCGTGCCCGATTTGACTCGTCCTCGAAAGCGACGACCGAGGAGGAGGAGGTCGGAAGGGACGCGTGGGTGGTGGGGGAGAACAGATTCCCCACGCTGCGGAGCGAATCGGGAGCAACCGGCCACTTGCTTTTGGCTCGGGTCAAGCGGGGGCGGTATTTTAATTTGGAGGCGCGCCGCGAGTGGATTCCGGTGACGTAGGTTGACTTTTGGAGGCGTTGCGTCAGCAAGTTCACGCAAACACGAGAAGGAGAAACATGGGGCGCGCGAAAGGGAGTTCGGATCCTCTGCGCCAAAAATTCTCTGCGCCCCTGTACCACTCAGTAAGCCTCTGTTTGGATCGGGTGAGGGACGGTTCATTAATGGAAGGGGAAGGAAGGGGAAGGGAGGGAAAGGGAAGGGAAGGGAGGAGAAGAAAAATAACCTTGTTTGGGAGGAAAGGAAGGTCCAAAGGGAAGGAAATGGGAGTTAAAGATATAAAATGTCAAAAATCTCCTCGATTCCATCTCCTTCCTCCTCCTCGTCTTCGACCTCCGCCGTCCCGCAGCCGCCTCTTCCCCTCCGCCGCACCAGCGGATTCCCTCGCCGCCAGCTCCCGCGACGTCAGCAGAGCCTTCGCCACCTCCAAGTGCCCGTTCCTCGACGCCGAGTGCAGCGCCGTCTTCCCGTTGCTCCTCGCGATCAGCGCGAGGCTTTTGTCGGTGCCGTGTGCCGCCGCCGTGTGAAGCGATCAGCGCGAGGCTTTTGTCGGTGCCGTTCACCACCTCGATGTGGCCCTGCGCCGCCGCCGTGTGAAGCGCGGTGGTGTTCGTCAAGTCCACCGTCAAGGAGAGTTCCGGCGTCGCGCCATGAGGAGGACACCGATCGAGTAAAATTGGAATAAAAATGCTTCCCCTTCCTTACACCCCGATTTGGGGTGTAAGAAATTATGGCTATTCTTGGGCATGGAAGGGGAAATGTTCCCCTTCTTTCCCCTTCCCCTCCTTACCTCACTCCATCCCAAACAGAGGTAAATTTTTTTTTTCCCCTTCCTTACCTTTCCCTCCCTTTCCCTCACCTCCTCCCAAACAGAGCGTAAACGATAAAAAAATCTCACGCGGATCGCACGTGAGTCTTCGCCAAAAACCTTCGGCGCCAAAAACCCCGCTCGGCCGCTCCTCTTCGCCGCTCGATTCCGCCCTCGCTCTCGCCCGCGCTGCCGACGCCACATTCGCCCTTCTTCTTCCTTTATATCTTCCCCTTTCTCCTTCACCTCTCCTAAGAAATTCGCCCTTTCTGCGCTAGTCGCCTCTTGATCCTCGTTAGGTTTGATTCTTGGAGATGAAATTTGGGAAGAACCCCAGCAACCAGATCGAGGAGACGCTGCCGGAGTGGAGGGAGAAAAACCCACAGCAACGATATTAATGCTTGTTTATTAAAAAGCTTATCAAACCCCAGCAACCAGATGGGGAAGAACCCCATCTGGGGATCACAGGGAGATAAACTGATTTTATGTTCCAAACCTTTGTTTTTGTTTTTTGAACTTGTATTTGTCATTGCAGACAATCCATATTTCAGTCCAGCATAAATTAGCACTTTTCACTTCAGAGGCAATTTATTGGTTTTATTCTACGTTTATGTTTTCTAATTGATCAGATTGATTAGAAAGGGTGTTGGAGTAGCTTGGGAAATTTGTTTTGCTAGGTTGTGATAAATTAGCATTCAGCAGAATAGATGTTTGGTTTTCTTATTGTGTCAACTAGGACATCTCCATAAGATGAATCATGGATTATCCAAGACAACATCTCCCCTCATCATCTATGTATAGTCATCACTTGGTTCTTTGCTTGCGATTATGTCAAAACTGGATCACATATAAGTTTACAATTATCTGCAGTGTTGTTGATCAACTGTTCTGTCCCTTCTTTTGGTCCATTTTTTTGTGCCCACTCATTTAGATCGTTTATTAATGCTTGTTTGTGAAGATTTCAGGTCTAGTGAAGATACTGAAGAAGTATGACAGCAGAAGTTCAACAATCAGTTTCTTTTCACAGCTAAGGAGCTTCTACATGAATAATGATATCTATTTGGTTGTCTACAGGGCGTGCTCTGGTTTTGTGGATGATGAAGAGGAACAATGATTTCTCAGCTTCATCTGTTCCTTTCTCCAATGCACTACACTTGATGTTTCCAACAAAGATGATAGTTAAAGTTATCATTAGGTTTTTCATGATGCTGCTGTTTGAAGAGGAGCTAATGATTTGGTGCAAGACTGTACTTGTTTCATTCTAACCTGAGAAATTACAATTCCATTCAAGAAACTAACTTTCAATATTCAATGTATGATTTTGTAAGTCGATTTCTATGGATTTTTCCTTGTCAAATATATACATCAGAATTGCAGACGTGATTGTTATGTTTATCATGTTAGGTGCTATTGCATCGTTGACCCAATCTGTTTCCACCATGGTATGCACATCAAATTAAGCTGAAAGCTATATTTTTCCTAACATGATTTTCTTCTCCACTGCTTGACTTGTTTAATCTCCATTATGATGTTAAGAGAAAGAGCAATTGTGGTGTTTCTCGTTTAATATATTTGAGGGAGAACAAAGAACAGGAAACTTGGAATATGCTTAACCAAAGAACAGGAATAAAAATCTCTAGAAAGAAAAGTATGTTTCCAGTACTGGTCGAAATAATTAACTGGTAGGGATAACAAAATTTTTCTGATAGAGAACCCATCAGAATTGTTGTCCAAAATAATTTACACAAATATTTGCACAGCTAAACACTGCATATACAAATCTTAGTTTCAACTCTTGCGAAGATATTCACTAGTGTTTAGCATGAAAACAACAGAGAATGCATAGCCATAAGATTTCAAATTCCCTTTCATCAGGAACCAACCGATGGTCCAGCACAACAAGAGGCACAGGCTTACAAGTGCCCTGCTTCAAGTTTCGTAACAGATAAGGCCAGGGAGCTCTCAACATATTCCAGTGCCCTTCACTTGACATGTTCGATTGTTTCTTCGTCACCATGGGCTTTTTCATATTCCAGATACTTCTTGAAGAGGAACTACAAACAAAGACCAGCATGAGCATGAACATCATGAACATGGTGATAGGAAAGAGAGCATATCCATCCTTGATCACTAAATCAGAATGCATATTTATCCAGTTAAGCTAAGAAATATCTACCAAAAGCATTTAAGTTCCTGATATGCAGAAACAATGGGCGCAAACAGTAAATACGCTGAAATGTGTTGTTAAAAAAAATACAACTATGAAAACCCCTAAAATCATTTTTAAAAATTGATCATGCCTTGCAAAGTAGAAATGTTCCTTCCACTAGTGGTAAAATGAAGCATAAGGTACATGGAAAAGAAACGGTAGTTACAGGCCAAACACCAATGAAGATTATGAACAGCACAACAAAACCAGCATATCCATATGGGAAAATCTACAAAGAAAATTAAATTCCTAACAGAAAAAATTAAGAGCCAACAGCAAGTAGGATGAGGAAATACACTATTATCTTTTTCTACTACATCTTCAAAGGAGACTTTGAACAACACACTGACCTGTTCTACCAACAAGGAAATCTTAAATCAAACAAGTCAGGTACAAGCTTAACAAACGTTCCTCAAATATATAAGCTTATCTCCCTGTGATCCCCAGATGCCATGGGGAACAAGTTAAAGTTTCATTTATAGAAGAAAAAAACTAAGATGAACATCACAAAATACATCAAGATGCGTTAAGAGCATCGAGCTGTCGTTGTAGTTCCATAAGAGCATCAAACTGATAGGTTAAGGTAAACTCTAATTCTTCACCCATACCATATTCGTCTATCGGAGCATCATAGTCATAGCTTGTTGATATGAATGGACCACCAGCTGTCCGATCGAAGTTTGTCCTTCCATGATACTAGATTCAACAGAAAAAAGTAAATTCTTTTCTTTAGATATCACATAAAGGATTAACAATTAGTGAAACTGAATAGAACATTCAACTTCTTACCATGTAGTAATTAACAAAGAATCCACCTTTCTGTATAAACCTTGCAACAGCAAAAGTCAAATCCTCAACTGGCCGGTGAGGAACTGGACCTCCAAAAGCAGTGAACCTGGTATAAATTACTTCTAATTTATTAAAGATTAAACAATTACTTCTAAGTATAAAGAGAATGTGCTTATCGACCTCAAGAACTACCTCAAAAACTTATTGTTTCCCCATAAATTTTCCATGCTTGAACTTGCTGTAGTGCTTGTGGTGCTTGAACTATGCGATTAGCTAAAGCTAACTCAAGGTGAGGTATGATGTGGATCTTGTCCCACATGAATTTATAGCTATTGGGTTAGGAGCTAGCAGTGTAAGTAAAAATGTGTTTGCACACATCCATGATTAGCCTATACCAAAGCTCTATGATTCAGTGGGAAAATCATTTAATTAAAGGCTTAATTAAATGATCTAGATATGATACTTATTTCTGCATTTTACTGTTGTAGATCACCATATCTTCTAACACGTCAAAT